>NC_092872.1:360523356-360825022 GCF_028372415.1 Notamacropus eugenii
GTCAAGGATATAGAGAAAGGTATGGATGCAAAAGATGCTATAGAGGAAGAACTGACAAAAATTAGCAACTGGACAGGGGAAATGAATGAAGAGAAAAGTCAAAGTTTAATAAACCTCAGTGACTGGGAGGATGAAGAACTTCCCTAACTAGAAATAGGAAATTTGGAAAAAGAACAGGTTCAGGAAATAATACAATGAGTTCTCTTTTAGACATGAGTTTGACATGCCTATGGAGCATTAAATAGGAAGACTGACATGTAAAGAGGGGAGATTAGATAGATTTACACACATATCTACACACATATGCTTGAAGATCATCTACATAGAAATGATATTTGAATCTATGGGACCTGGTAAATTTTTGAAGAACTAGAGTATAGAAAGAGAGAAAAGAAGACAATGCAAGACAGAGCCCATGAGAGTAATTACACAAGAGAGATGGGAGATAGATGAGTATCCCGCAAAGGAGAATAAGAAAGAATAGTCAGACACTTGAGGAGAGAACCAAGATAGATAACAAGTGTCTCAAAAGCCAGAGGAGGATCATGAATTTAAAGCTGAAAGGAGCGTCAGAGTTTCCACCCCATCTTTTATTTTTATAAATGGGGAATTATAACCAAAGAGGTTGAATGTCTTGGCTGGAGACATGTAATTAATAAGTAGCAGAGCCAACACCTGAAGTCAGTTTCTCTCATTTCAAATCTAGATTCTCTTCACTGTACCATAGCGGTTCATATTTTATTTAAAAAACAAAACTAAAAAACAAGAACCTTTTGGACATATCCAGTTTCTATTTTTGCTTGCAAGGCCAAATCTGTGTCAGTCTAAATTCCAGACAGCAGATCAAGTGATAGAATATATGTACTAGATATATAGATAACAAGAATTTTGCAACTTATATTTTAAATCTGACTCTTCTAAGATATTGAAACATGAAAGTTTATGACCTGAGCAATAGGCAGTCTTACATCATCAACACATAGTTTCAGTTATCTGGGAATAAATGTCTAGGAATGCTGGTTTTCCCAGTTATTAACCATGAAATTTAGGGTGGATCATTTTCTATCTCTGAGTCTCATTTTCCTTCTCTGTAAAAAAGGAGATGATTATAGTTGTACTACTTACAAAATGGATTGTAGAAAGGAAGTGTTTTGTAAATTATAATGCTTCATAGATGCATTAGCTATTATCACAGAAAAATATGACACTCCAAGGTAGCATATAATGGTCATATAAAAAATGTCAATACACCTTGAGGGACAAGAGTTTAGAGGAAAGAGAGGTCATTGTAAACTGGACTATTCAGGATATTTGATTTGAGAATATCTAGAAAGAATGCCTCATAGGGCAGCTAGGTGGATAGAAGCTAGTTCTGAAGCTAGGAAGAATTATCTTCCTGAGTTCAAATCTGACCTCTGACACTCCGTGTGTGTTTCTGGGCAAATCACTTAGTCCTGTTTGCCTCAGTTTCCTCATCTTTAAAATGAGCTAGAGAAGGAAACGGCAAATCACTCCAGTACCTTTGCCAAGAAAATCCCAAATGGAAAAACAATTGAACAACAATAAGCATTGTTTCATGAAGACAACCGAAGTGTCTCTACAGTCAACGAATGACTTAGAAAAATAAGATGCTTTCACTGTTTTTATAATAGAATGAATCTTCCATATTGTTCATGAAATACTAAGCAGAAAAGAAAATAAACTTTTTTTAAAAAAAGAAAGTAAATGCTGTACAGCAACATGATGTTTTCATGTTTCACAAAGCCAGCCATAGGATAGTGTTTACAATATTTGCTCAGAGGTATAGTAATAAGTGATAGATGACTATCTTTCATACCATCCTAAATTTCATGGAAACTAAATGATGGGAAGAGGCAATAGGAATTTGTGGATGAATAGCTGACATAAAAGAGGAAAAACCTTGGGCTGAAGTTCAGGCCCTCAAACAGACTGGTGGTGTAGCCCTGTGTAAGTCACTTAACCTCTCAGTATCCCCATGAAACTCTCAGAGACTATAAATTGCAGAAACAATTTATTGGTAGAGGGCCTTTCCATAGTGAGAGTTGCCCTCTCCCCCCAAGCCAATGATATCACAAATCTGGGAGAAAAGAAAGGGAAAGAGATAGAAAATAAAGATTATCCAAGAAGGGGTGGAATACAGGCAGCAAATGTTGTTTATTGGGTTTTTTAGATTATTTGTCTTTTGTTTCAGAGCAATATTTCTATGGGACAGGGAGTAATAATTGGAAGTGAAAGTGGCATAAAAACAAACAAATAAGTATTAGCAAAACTTCTTTTAAAAGAAAGAATATGATATGAATTTAAAGAAAGTCATCTTGAAAAGCAATGTATATAGGCTAAGGATGGCATATGAGTTTAGTTTGCCTCTTTGCAAGACAGAGAGACAGGCTGCAATAACTGAGAAGTTGTGAGAGCATTAAATTCTGAATAAGGTTACATGGAAAACTTATTCACCCCCAGGCTTGTGTCAATCTTATGTAACAAGGCCTTGGCCACACCTCCTGCAGAGATGGCTGTCTGAGGGTTCAGGCAGAGCTTTCCCAGCATTCTTTCCTTGACTCCCTAAGGAGTTTTGCCCTGACCTTGAGGGAGAAAGGACTTGTGGGAGATAAAAGCAGAAGAAAGATGTAAAGGACCAAGAATACGAGTGGCCCCCATTGCAAGAAATGCAAGAGAGCATGACTTTGAATCCAGAATTGGGAGGAGGGAGCAAATGTTGCAGCTTTCCCTAAGGAACCCATTGAGTGACAAAGACACCTGATGCACAGTCCCAGCAGCCCATCTCACTACTGTTGATCTGAATCTAGAGCATCCTGTGGCTGTTGGTGAAACTGACACTGGAAAGCTTTTCTTATACTTTCTAGTAGAAAGACCCCCAGTCTTCATTTGCCTGACTTCAACACTCTCTGCCTTCACTTGTCCTCACAGAAGAGGATAGAGTAGGGTGACTCTATGTTTCTCCCTTCCAACTCTTGGATGTAGCCTACAGAGCAGAGACTTAGACTTCTTTCTATCTTTATTAATGCTTTGGAAGGAGAGAGTTACAATGTTGCTGATGGAAACTGAAAAAAATATATGTATATATACACATACATGCACATATATACATGTACATGCATATACATATACACACATGTGTATATATACATTATTTTATGTGTGTATGTATATATATGCATATACACACATCTCAATATTATTTTGTCTAGATACACACAGGAAATTGAATACAGAGAAAGAAGAACAAAAACAACTGGGATTAATTTTCATAAAGTCTAAGTTAGCCCTGTCAGAGAAGGATTTCTCTATGAAGTTTCAAGGAGCCAAGCATGTAGGGAGATAAAAGTTTATTTGAGGAAGACAGAGAACAGTCCTTAGGAGCAAGAGCCAAGTCGCCGCAAAGAGGTAACCACAAATGTGGGAAAACAGCAAGGTGGCAGCAGAGATTCCTTTTCTTTGACCTGAAAACATGCCCTGGTGTTGAAAGGGGAGGACGCAGCTTTAAAGGGGGAGTGGTTGCTGGACAATCTCAACCGCAAATAAGGGATGGGAGTGAATTGTACCAGCACAGGGAGCAGCTTCTGGATCGGTGGATGACTGACAGCTCAGCCAGACATGTTCCAGCCTCGCCCCCTGGTGGTTGTAGTTCTTTTGACAGAAAAAAATGTGCAATATCCTTATGGTTGTGGCTGTGATAACTTTTCCTCTGATCACTAAGCCACTGTTCCTGTGTTGACATGTTCTAGTAGTATTAACTCCTACTCACATTTCTATGGTGCTTAAAGCTTCACAAAAATGCTAAAGACAAGTATTATTATTCCCATTTTATAGATGAGACAACTGAGACCCAGAGAAAAGAAGCGACTTAACTGTGGGGATATAGATGGTAAGTGATTTAAAGATACTCAGAAGGAGGGGAGGGAGTATATTGTATACTCTACCCTTGTAACTGTACATTGTATTCAATTCAGCTCCACAACATGAGTGAGCAAGAATTTGAGTCAGAAAAGGTAAGATTTATATAGAGCTTTGAGGTTTATAAAGTACTTTATATATGGTATCTCACTTGATTCTCACAACAGTGCTGAGGTGAATTAAATACTATTACTGTCTCAATTTAATAGATGAGGAAATTGAGGCTGAGAGTTTATAAGACTCCCCCAGGGTCACACAGATATTAAATTACCTATGGCAAGATTTGAACCCAGGTTTCTCTGACTCCAAGGTCACATTCTATCTACTACTTGACAAAACAATGAACATGTTCCACACAAATTTTCAGAGCTGAAAGAATTTTTAGAATCACAAAACACAGAATATCGTAACTAAAAGGAATCTTAGAAATCACATAATTATATAACGTAAAGCTCAAAGACTTTTAATGATCATAGTAAAATTATCCATTTTGTTGATAGGTTTTTTCCTTTCTTTCTTCCTTCCTTCACTTTTTTCATTATTTACTTCTTTTTTCCTCCTTTCCTTCTTCCTTCATTGTTCTCTCCCTCTCTCTCCCTCCCTTCTTCTTCTTCTTCTTCTTCTTCTTCTTCTTCTTCTTCTTCTTCTTCTTCTTCTTCTTCTTCTCTCTCTCTCTCTCTCTCTCTCTCTCTCTCTCTCTCTCTCTCTCTCTCTCTCTCTCTCTCTCTCTCTCTCAGCCACAGTGGAAGTACCCTGGCCATTCACAAATTGATAAGTCTTCATCCACTCTGTTTCTGACCTGGGCCAGTTCATCCATTCATAAACAGCCTGGCAATAGACCCTTTTTGCTTCTTCACTCCTACTCTGTTGGTGCTAGTTTAGTCAACCAATTAGCTTTAACTCTAAAGTAGTTCATAATTTCCAAGTTTAAGCAATATTCTGTCTTCAGCCTCCTCCATTAGCAAAGATTAAAGGTATGACACCCTTTCTATTCACTTTAACATGACCCTATATCAATTTGGTCTTATTCTGTTTTAAAATGCAGTCATCTGTGTTTGGGTAGCAAGTCCAGCAGATGTTCACAGCTATGTCTAGGTCCCTGAAAAAGGTGTGGGGCCAAATGAGTCATCAAGCTCAGAACTCAAAAATGAGCAGGGGAGCAACTCAAACAGTGAGTTTTTAGAGACATTTGCCTTTTCTTCTGATCTGGGTTCTATAATCAATCAGTCAAAAATCATTTACTAATCCGAGAGGTAGAGATTTAAGTACAAATAATCAAACAAACACTAGTCACAAGGGGTTCACATTCTAATATGAGAAACAACATATGTTAGCATATATAAAATAAAAATAAAATACACACAAAGTAGTTATATACAAAGTAGTTTGGGGGAGAGAACACTAGCATTTGGGGACACATCATGGAGAAACAAGTTTTCCTGAAGAACAAGACAGTACCTGAATTTCATCTAAAAGGAAGAAAAAAATCTATGAGATAGAGGTAAAGATAAAATGAATGCATTCCAGGTGTGGAGGATGTCTAATGAAAAGGCAGAGACTAGGAATGGAGTGACATGAGTTAGAAAAACCAGTCCGACTGAATCACAAGGAGCTGGAGAGGGTATAACATCCAATGAGTCTGTAAAGGTTTGTTGAGACTAGGGTGTAAAAGAATTTGAAAGATAAACAGAAGAGTTTATATTTTACTCTTCCAGTAGTAGAATGTCATTGGAATTGATCGAGTAGGAATTACACAGTCAGATCTGTGCTTAAGGAAAATTTCTTTGCTGTCATTGTTTGGGAGAGACTAGAAGAAGGAGAGATTTGAGGTAGGCAGACCCTTTGGGTGGCAGTTGTAATAACCTAGGCTGTCCTCACCTATCCTGACTCCCCACAGAGCTTGATTTCCTCACACTATGTTATCTGTACCATTTTTGTTCTTCCTGATTCCAGTTGTCATATTAGATACTGAAAAGCACCACCTTCAATACTTTCACATTCTTTTTCTCTCAACTGCCCCTCCTGGTAGTCTGTTTTTGGTGGTCAGGTCTCTTGACTTTTGCTCACTGGGCCTCTGTTGAAAGGAATTCCAAGTTGTGTTCTGGTCCAGGCTTGATCCAATCTGTCAGGTTCATAATTGGAAGAAAAAATAGGCTGAATAGGATTAAAATTAAAAAAAAAAAGTTTACTTAACAAGCATGGAAAGGATACAGCCTTGATTCAGCTGGGCCCACTCCACCCCTCCTCTGAATTTGCCTCCCAGGACAACACCAGTCAGTATCTCTTGTTAAGCCTGAGGATCTACCAAATCATCATGCACTAGGCTTTTGAATTTGGGCAACCAGAAAACTATATCAACAGTCTGTGTTTTATTCAGTCATCTGGAACAATCAAGTCTCCAGTATGATTTCATCACCGATTAGGGAAAAATTAGCTCAGCCTACCTATCAAAGACTTAGTAAATATTACTCCTATAATAACCTATTGAGGCAGGTCCATTAGTGGCCATCTTGTCCCCATGTTCAGAATAGCAAATATTTAAATTTCTTGACACTATTCTTAGATATAAGGTAAAACTCAGGCAAACTGTAATGAAATGTGGAGTCATTGTCTTATAATTGATATTTCATTTTTTTCTACTGAATTATTTGTCAAGGGAAACTGTTGATTGTAGGGAGAATATTTACATATTATCCTATCTTTTTTTTAGAAGGAACAAAACATTTAAATTGTGAGTGCATGTGATTCACAGTATATATTTGATATGTAATATCATTAGAAAAGCAATTTTACAACTTAGAAAAGTAAAATCTATGGTTTTTGATGATGAAACAGATGTGTTCTTACATGTTAATTAAATTGCATTTAATTCAAATAATCAACTAGACTTCACATATGAACATAGTACCTGTGTTGAGAGATGAAAGGGAACTTAAGATCATAGAATGTAGAATGCTGGAACTCAAAGGACCCTAGGGGTGGCAGAATCATAAGACTGGAAAGAGAAGGAATGGTAAAGATTATTTTCACAGGCCCTACTTTTTCCAGATAATGGGAAGGGAAGGGAAGGCGAGGGAACGGGAGGGAAGGGAAGGGAAGGGAAGGGAAGGGAAGGGAAGGGAAGGGAAGGGAAGGGAAGGGAAGGGAAGGGAAGGGAAGGGAAGGGAAGGGAAGGGAAGGACTACTCTTTCTTGTTTTGACTCTATTGCTGATAGCTTCTGGTGAGAGATAATACTATAAGAGGAGAAACCTTGGACTCTCCCCACCAAAGCCAAAGTATAACCCCATGAGGTCAGGTGAATAAATCTCCAGGCATATTGGTATCCAAGTGTCAGGGTTTTACAGCCAACTCAGCATCAATACTGAATGATGAACAAGAAGTGACCATTATAAGTATCCTTCAGGAACCAGGCCCAGGGGTATCTGAGATGAGGACTAATTCAACAGTCATGCTGCATCTGCACTTCAACTTGGTGTGACCAATGTTATGCTAAAATCTCTGCTGATAGTGAACTCACTGTCTCTAGGAACTGTGGTGGAGGAAAGTGTGCCCCAAGGTGATAGGAAGAAACACTTTTGCTTTCATTCTTATTATGTCTTGGGAGTAAATATCACTTTTTAAAAAGCCCAATTGATGTTAAATGGTTAAATGGAATTGGGATGCAAGTCATTGACATTTAAGCTGATGAAATTAGAGAAGAGACAACTCCAAACCCCTCAGGGTACCCCTGTAACCCTGAAGATAAATGTAGCCAGCCTTGCTCCAGGGTAGTAGAGCTAGAGTATACTCATCAAATAACATGACATTTTATAATATCTCATATTCAATTTAATACACATTTTAGTGACTGCTACTTGTTTGATTGTTAAAACATCTGACTTTATGAAACACTTTAGTCATAAACACTTTCATATATATGTGAGTGCATAGATACATATATCTATATGTATGTACATATATGCATACTATATGTATGTGCGTATAACATTTAAACTCAACACAATGAAGTAGTTAAGACAGGCATTATAAGCCTCTTCTTATGCATGAGGAAACTAATGAGAGAATAAATGGCTATGGGGGTTGGACCTAGCATGTTGTAGAGATGGATGAAAACTCAGCTCTTTTGACTGCTACTATAGGATTCTTCCTCCCATATCATACAGTTTCCATACTTACTCTGTTTGCCATGCATTTTCATGTATGTTTCAATTTTAACAATATATTTGCTCCTCTACTTAATAAACTTCCTTAAATTAAATATGTTTTGTCTTCTGTACCTTCACTAGAGCCATAGAAATAGTTTGAAAATGTACATAGTATGACACTGTGTATCAGGAGTGTTACAGGAAATCTTAAGCATATCCATATTATTACACTCACATTTTTACTGGACTTGAGTTTTGGTAGTTGAATTAGATTCATGGATGTTTGTTCCATTATCAAAATTGTGGTAATTAACAGTTGTATGTTCTTGTGTCTTCAGCTGTCCTGATTTAACCTAATTATCTGTAATCAGCACTGTTACCAAAGAAATGTATAATATGTGCCCTCTGCCAAGGCAAATAAACAATCGCATGATTATTAGGTCAACCATTATTGAGTATATTGCGGAATTGATAATAGATAATAAGAAGTCAATTGTTTTCATAGAATAAATTTGACTTAAATGAAATTTTATTGTAATTTTAATTTTTACATCACATACATTTCTCAGTGTGCTCCCTCTCCTTTCCTCTTCTCCAAGAACCATCCATTATGACAAATGATAAAAATGTAGAAAAAAATAGTTCAATATAACTACTCAATGCATCACAAAAGTTTGAAATTACATTGCATGCACTGCTATACACCCATAGTCACCTACACACTCCTGTAAAGAAATGGTTGTGTATGTGTTCATCCTTCCTTGCTGAAAAAGACCCTGCCATCAGAGAAGTAATGATATAACTTGCACTTGACTTTGTTTTGAGTGAGGGAGGGCTGTGCAGGTCACCAGCCTCACTTCTCCTCCAGAGCCATCTGAATCTAGTGATCAGATATTCATCAGGATGACTGGAGATGACCCAGGATGAGGCAATTGGGGTTAAGTGACTTGCCCAAGGTCACACAGCTAGTGAGTGTCAAGTATCTGAGGTGAGATTTGAACTCAGGTCCTCCTGACTCCTGCACTGGTGTTCTATCCACTGCACCACCTAGCTGCTCGAAGAAATGGTAGGCCAAGGTGTGGGAAGGGAGAATGAGTGAGAGAAATGTCTTTTTATATTTCTTTTTGGGGGATGAAACTTAGCCATTATAATTTTGTGAGATTTAGTTTCAGTTGTTCTCTTATTGTTGTTTCCATTTACTTTATTGTAGTCATTGTGTATATCATTTTATGAATTCTTTTTATTTCATTTTTTAAAAAATCGAATTTTATTTTATTTTCAGATTCTTATTCTCTTCTGACCTACTTATTTTACTTTACTTGAGTTGATATAAATACTTCTCTGTTTTCATCAAATTAATTCCATTTCTTTTAGCACAGTAATATTCCATAATATACAAGTGCCACAACTTAAGTCATTCCTCAATTGATAAGCATTTCTTTCATTGGTAATTCTTTGTAATGACCCCCATACATATACTCACAGACACAGACACATCAATATTTATCAATATATATAATGTGTGCATGTATGTATGTGTGTATGTACATATATACACAATATATATATGTGTATGTATGTGTATGTGTGTGCGCCTAATCTTTCTGAACCTTTTACCAGTGGAATCTATAAATTAAAGCATATATAGATATTTTAGTCATTCACTTCAGATGATTAGAAATTGCTTTTAAAAACGGTTGGGCTGCTTCAGAAACAATGTATTAGTGTGCTTATCTTTCCACATTGACTGTTCCCAACTTCTGCATCTTTGCTAATTTGCTTCATATAAGACAAAAACTTAGAGTTGTTTAGGATTGCATTCTCTTATCAATAGTAATTTGGAGAGTTCTTTCATATGGTTGCTAACACTTTGCAATTTCATATTTGAGTACTGTTTATATCCTTTCACTAATTATCTATTGTGAAATGATTTTTTTTTAGTATTTCTGCTAGTTATATCAGAGATAACTAATTCAAAGAATTTTCCCTCATTGATCACTTTCCTCCTTATCCTAATTGTATTAATTTTAAAGTTTTTCTCCATATAATGAAAATAATCTATTTTGCTTTTTATAATCACTTCTATCCTTTCTTTGATTGGGAATTTACCCCAAGTGATAGCCCTGAAAGGTGTCTAATCAACTCACTTCTTAATTCTTTATTTTAGTGACATGACCTTTAATATTCAGGTCACATAGCTATTTCTGGTCTATTGTGGTCTAAACTTGATTTTTGCCAGATGACTTTTGATTTTTTCCCAGAAATTTTTGTCAAATAAAGAGCTATTATTTTTCTGGATAATTTATGCTTTAAGATTTAACACACTGGATTATTGTGTCCAATTATGTCAGGTTTTTCCTCACCTAGCTTGTTCTAGTGATCTACTTTTCTATTTCTAAATTAATAGTTTTGATTATTATTCTTAGCTACATAGTTTGAGATCTGAAAGAATTATTCCCCTTTCATTTTTAAAAATTATTTCCTCTGGTACTCTAAATGTTTTTGCTCTTTCAAATAAATACTGTTGTTATTTTGTCAGGTTTTGTAAAATGTTCCCTTAGTTGTTTTGTGTAGCTCTAAACTTGTAAACCAATTTAGGTAGTATTGCCATTTTCTTTTCTTTCTTTTTTTTTTTTTTTTGGTATGACCAGGTCATGAGTACTAAACATCCATTCAATTACTGAAGTTATTTTTTATTTTCTTTAAGAAGCATGATGTACTAGCTTTTGGCTGTTTTTTTTTTCCTGATGGTTCTCCACATTGACTAAATAGATACATTATGCATAGTCATTGCAAAAATCAAAACAATGGATTTGTGTGTGCTTTGTCTTCCATTATACCTGTTTCTTTCTAGTCCCACCTCCAAGTCCTTTATAGAACTCCAGTTTTCTTTGTTCTTTTCTTAATTCATCAAGCTTTTTAGCCTCTACCATGTGCTAGGTAATGTGTTAGGTGCTGACAAAAATTAAACAGTTCCTCCTCTCAAAAAGTTGAGGTAATTTTTGTGCGGTAGGGGGAGGGGAAAGAACATGCAGAATGCTATGTTTAAAATAAAAATAAAATAATTTCCATTGTAAGAGTAATATGAAAGAAAATTCAGATGTCATAATAAGGGAAGGATAAGGTAAAGTTGAATAGGAAATTTTCAGGGATGAGGATGACATTTATATATGAAATACCTAAAAAGAGTGACCAGGTAAGAGAGCTTTGACCTATACATTGCACAATTCAGAATCACTGAGATTTTAATGAGACCCACAGGACAGTAGGTTGTTATAGTCTCCATAGAAGCAATGGTAATGCTGATTCATTTATTTACTGAGCATAAGGTAAAAGAAAGGTGGTGCATATGATGGCAAGACAGACCACAAGTCTTACCTGGAGTAGTTGATGGAGTCCTAAAGCCTGACTAGTTTTAGAAGTATGAAACATGTTTGATATACTTCTCCAATCACCAATCAGGTCAAGCTTGACCTAAAGCTCATTCCAAAGAATATAGTTTTGTTTTGGGTTGTTTTTTTTTTTTTGTTTGTTTTTTTTTTGGAACCCAGTTTAAAAAAATGCTGACACAATCAAATGCCTTTATTTTATAGATAAGGAAACCAAAATAAAAAAAAAAAACAATGACTTAAAAGTCATAAAGTGATTCAATATCAAAGCTAGTCATAGAAACAATGTTGCTGATGCTTTGTCTAGTACTTTTTCTCCATACCATACCCTTGGGCTTAGGGAAGGGAGGAATGAATAAGCGATTTTGCTTGGGAAATAATTTGAAGGATCTGTGGTCTCATCCATTTAGATACACCCTCCACTGGTCCAAATCAAAATCTATCCAATCCTTCTCATTTCAGATCTCTGGGGCACAGCCTCCTCCTATGTACTATGGGAGAGATGATCTCAAAATTTCTAGCCCTAGTATTCTATGATTCTAAGGAGCTTTCTAACTCTAATATTCTACATTTCTGTGATTTTATGTTTCCTTTTAGATCTGATATTCTACAGTTCTTTGATTCTAAGGATCTTTTCATCTCTAATCTCTCATGTCCAAGGCCCCTTCTGGTTCTAACCTTTCACTGTTTCTAAGCTACTTTCACTTACAATATTCTATGCCTAATATTTATCTATTTTAATGAATATGAGATATTTTCAATGTGAGTACTCACTCCCTCAGTGTACTATAAACTTTTAATCACAGAATATGGAATTATGGAGCTGATAAAAACATTAAAAAATCTCCTAGTCCAATCTCATTTTTCCTCCAGAGGATTAAAGAGGGGTTCATAATGAAAAAGTAGTTTGTCAAAGGTCTCATAATAAATATGTTTTATAGGAATGCAGAATCACTGTTTTAGAGCAGGATAGAACCAGATTCTGTCTGATTTGTGCCCATACCTTTGCACAAAACTTCTATTAAGATCTTACCCAAAGTTTAGGGTCCTTCCTCTAGTTTTGATATTTTATGGATATTAGTGTACCAATAAGGTTACCCAGCTCTTTGCTTTCATCTTTCTATATGATCAGCCTATCTCCTTTTCTCATCATTTGAGAGATAAAGAAATTTAATATTTGTTTTTGTGAAAGCTTTCTTCAAAATTCTCCATAGTTACATGTCATTAACAATTAGAAAATACTTAGACAAGTTACTATATATTGTTATACATAAATAAATCCAAAGAGAGCTCATCCTTTTGTTGGAAACCAGAAGGGAAAACATTGGTGGCCATAATGAGATTCAGGTTGTTGATTTTGAAAACCTGTGGTTAGGAAGTTCTTGAAATGACTTTAGATGTTTTTTTCTTTATTCCCAACACCAAGAAACAGGAAAATCAGTAACTATGAGAATATATTTATTTTTGATTCATTGCCTTCCTAAAGATCATCAACCTAGTCTAGATCATAGACTCTTTCCCTAAAATGACAGCATGAAAAGTATTTTTATCAAAGTTCTGGTGATGATTAGCTCCACATTCCATTCTTAAAATATTTTGAAAATAATGTTTTTAGGAAATATTTATAAAAAGGCAAAAAAATACATTTTATTTCAAATATGTGGCTGAGAATAGCTTGGAGGTGGGGTGGGGGACAGTCATGGTAAAGGGTAAGAAACTGGAAGTGATTCAGGTACAATGGATGGAGTTCCAAAACAAAACTCATGGGGGGAGGAACTTTTTTTCCATCATTCATATTTCATGGAAATGGAATATCAGAGGTGGAAGAATCCTTATACTCATAAAACTATAGAATGTTACAGCAACAGCATTGAATATTCAAGCAAAAGGAACATAAAGATCATAGAATCCTAAAATGTCAAAGGTAGAAGAGGTCTTTCAGAGCATCCTGTCCAACTCCTAGCTTATATAGATAGTATAATAAGATTGTATAGCTGTATAAACTGAAGTGGAAAGAGATAAAGGGACATTTCACCTAGCTAATGAGTAGACTAGAAGCTTAGGTTTTCTTCAAATAGGCTCAACAGCTTTTGAACTACACCAGCTATCTTCAATCAAAATACAGGGTTGAAACAAATAAATCCATGAAATAAACATGATAAAGTAAGTCCTTGCTCAAGTATAGCAACTGACAACTTAAGTACTTACTTAGGTGCAATATACTATACCATTGCTTTCTCAGTTTCTCGCTCAAAATTGATTAAATTTCTTGATTAAAAAAACAAATTATGGCATTTTTGTCATTTGTTTATGGAACTTAAAGGAAAACTTTGTTTATCTTGTGAAGCACTGTAAAGGCTAAGCAGTAAATAGAAAAGAGAACATAAAACAGTTAAGTGCTTACCCTCTATTCCCTGCTGATGCTTCTACTTAGGCCTGCTTAGCATTTCAATCTATATAAACTCAATGGGCCATATAACCTTCTTTTATATATGCTAACCAATTAACATTATTCTTTAATAGGAAGAAGTTTAGGGGGTTTTCTTTTAAGTTTGATTCAAACTAACATGCTTAATCGCTAAACTGCATTGCTAATGATGGCAATAAGGTGGAAGTCAGGTTTTGAAATAGCATGCAGCACACTATATAACATTCTCACAGACACCTTTAAAAACATCCTCAGGAAATTTCCCAATACCTATATCTCTAAACAGAATAAATTGTTAAAGTTTTTACTTCTTGAAATTATGAAATCAATCAATGGAAGAAAAAGTATCAGAAGTACCCTTTGTTTTTTTGTAGTTTCTATAAATATTATTTTGGGCAAACTACTTCAGATCTCTGAGTCTCAACCTCCCTATCTCCATTATGAGGGAGTTGGACTAGATGAACTCTAAGTTTCCAGCTCTGATATTCTATAATCCTATTATTTTGAGGTCATTCTCACTCTAATATGTTATTCTGTAATTCTAAGGTGCTTTCCTGATCTTATATACTATAGTTCTATGATTCTAAAGACTTTTCCAGCTCTAATCTCTAATGATATAAAGACCTCTCATTTCTTATGTGTTATACTTCTGTTTCTAAATTAACTTTAGCTACAATTTTCTATGAGTTCTTACATTTTTTTAGGCTTCATATTTTGATACTTCTGTACTGAGTAGGTTCTGGTCACATTCTCCCATTTAGGCTTACCTAAATGGCTTATGGATTATCACTATTCGAATGCTACTAGCCTGATCTCTCACCAGTCATATTTCTCTTACTGCTGGGTACCATTGACCAGTATTTCAGTTCTATTTAACCATTTAAAATTAAGTAACTTTTACAAAAGGATATTTACATCAAAGGTATAGTAAAAATAAAGGTACAAATATGTTCCCTTAACCCCTTAGATCTGTAATCTTTGTGATCACACTTCATGTCAGTCTTTGAAGAGAATGGGATCATTCTCAGCACAGTTTCTAGTATCGGTCCCATCAAATTTACATCTATTTCGGGCATAACTACTACAAATGTACTCATCTCAGTTAACATTGGACTGGGTCTTGAGTATTGTTCTTAAAGGTCATTCCTGAAGGTGTCTCCTCTGGGTATCTGTTTTGGACCGGCTGGGAAAAAAAATTAATTAGACTCCTGAAATCTCTAAGATTTGTTTACCTGAACATTCAAAATTTACAAGGTGGAAGCTTATGGGTTAATCTACATCACTTAAAATGGAAAACAATGAGACAAAAGGATGAAGTCTCTTTTCATAAGAACATATGTCAGCCTTTAAGGTACATAATCTATTTATATACAGCATTGTGTTTTACTTGATGAGGTCAATAAAGGAGAAATAAATCTGTGGTGGAATCTAGTTCACCCCCCCTCCCACTGGTACCAGAAAGTCCATTTGGCCCTGTTCTGTATCAAATCCCACTTCTGACACAGTTAATGTCAACTAGACTGGAACCAGGCTCTAACCTAGCAATGGCCAGATCTGAATAGAGCGACTAGAAGAAGAGTCAGGATGCAAACAGAAGTTTAATTAATTTCAGAGTGAGGAAAATGATACTTGTACATGGAAGTACTTCTTCCCCGCTGCCCCCTTCCCACCCAGAAAAAAGTAGGGCTTAACATACAGAGGCATGGTAGTACTTTATTTACATTAAAAAATCCACTAATGGACTGGACCATGACATAATCACTTGGGGGTCTTGAGTTGCTGTTCCCATGGCAGGCCTGTACATGGTGTTCTTAGGTCCTGTGGGAAGTTTCCAAGTTGATTGTCTCACAGCAGGGTATAGAACCAGAGGGAACAGGAGTGTGTTACCTGGTTCAATTCACTTGGCAGATACTAGAAACAGGGATTGTTAGTATGCCAAGAGAGGTGATAGATGACTTCAGGCTATACCACATTGGTTCTCAGTGTCATGGGTAATGGAGGGTCATAAATCCCTCAGTGAATATCTGGAACTGGTCAAAGAAATACACTTTGTCAGAGGGTAAGATCATCCAGAGGGCAAAGGACTGTTGTTATGCCAAACTCGGGGCACAGCCTACATTCTTGGCCATAACTTTAGGAAATAGTGGGTCTCCAAAATATTTTGACAAACTTCAAAATAGATACAATGGCCTGGGATTGTACTGGGATGTGTGCGCAAATGGAGTGGCCCATCACCATTGGGAAGAAGGGAATGGATCTAAGGGTAATAGTGGAGAGGGGATTTAGGGTTTCCTTTCCTAAGTGTAGTGATAAAGATTCAGTAGGTCATCTAGTCCCACCCCGTCATCTCATAGAGAAGGAAACCAGGACCCAGGCTGATTAGGGGAACTTGTCCAAGGCCATGTAGCTAGTAGTAAATGAGCAAGCCATGATTTGAAAACATGGCATCTGATTTCAGATCCCATGGTTTTATGATCTTTACCAAAGTATTAGTGACCAGGGTGTCATGATCCCAGTCCTGTACTCTTTCTCCTACACTATGTTGCCATTTTAATAGGATCCAAATATTATATTTACCTCCAAATAGACAACCTACTGATCCTATGTAGGCATTTATGATTTAACACTTGAAAAAAACTATTATAATCTCCAAAGACACAAATTAGTTTATTCCTTCTGGAGTCTAATCCATATAGCCCCCTCACCACCTGCCACCACCTTTGTACAGCTACTACTGAGTTGACAGTTCATTCTCTGGGAACATTATCAACAGCTATATTTTCTAGGGCCTTAGGGGACAAAAAAGCAAAACCTTCTGTAGAAATATTAATTTCCATTATCCTGTGTCTCTCTTTTGCTATATTTTGCTTCGTATGTAAAATAGGCTTCTCCAAGTTCCAATGCTGTATAAAATAGAGGATTATCCCAAAAGAAAAGGATTTGGTGAAAGTATAAGGCATGAGAGCGTGGAAGGACATTATAATGTATTATTGAATTATTTTTCAGAGCTGAGAAAGAAACAGGATCATTTTACAAAAATGGATTTCTAGAAAACATAATTTGGTGACTTACCCAATGCATTTTATTGAAAAGAAAAAGAGTTCTTTCAAATGGCATAATTGATAAAAAACATACCATTTTTCTTCTCCCTCCTTCCTTTATTAATAACTTAAAAGACAGAACTGCCATAAAAATACTACATGAAAGTTTCATAAATATCACAAAATAAAATCTTATTTACTCATTCCTTTCAATGCATAATACTGTCATTCCGTTAAAATAGCATCGGTAAGCCAGATTTGGGGGAATAGTATCATGGAATTTAAGAGAGGAAAGATCATTTAGTTCAGCTTCTCATTAAAGAATCTTTTCTATTTGCTTCTGGTCTACAACCATCTACTTCTTAGACATTTTAAATGTTGGAAAATTCACTAAATTTCAAGACAGTGCAGGATTAGACAAGTAATTCTAAGATAAATAAAATTATAAAACTTTTGATTCAGAAAGATTTTTAGAGTTCATCTTTTTCACCCTTTTGTTTTATCAACAAGAATCCTCAGGACATATACGTGAAACAACTTGCTTGAAATTACATAAGAACTTGCTAGCATAGCCACAACTTGAACTCAAGTCTTCTGATTCTAAATTTCAAGATCTTTCCACTCTAGAATCATGAATATCATTCGTCTATGATTCAATGATCCTGATTCTGCCTAGTTGAATATATCTATGCTCTCCTTCAAAGAATAATTCTGCAAACATTTGATTATTGCATTCCTAAGACTTCTCTTCTACAGGCTAAACAGGACTATTTTGCTTAATACATGGTATGATCTGGTTTCAAGTGCTCTCAACATTTTACATACTTTTGTATGAATGATCTTTAGCTTACTAATGCTCCTCCTAAAATGTAGTGCCAAAAACTGAACAATATATTACAGATATCTTCTGATCATCTCTTTTGATTTTTATGATATTACTTCTAGTAAAGAAATGTATGCACAAATTAACTTTTCTGGTAGTCATGGGTGTACTTTTGTTTGAGACTTGTTCTCTCTCTCACCTGAGATGGAAGTTCATTGACCACTTAAGGGCCAGACCTCACCATTTGTCAAAACAGAAACTCTGCCCTGCTCCTTTTCATGATATGCTGATTTACCTTTAACCTAAGCAATCTTGCACCCCTCTCCCCACTCAGAGTAGCTTATCATATTGGTGCCAGAATTACTGCAGTCATTCAACTAACTTTATATCTACCACATCTCAGAAGTCCCATACTCAGGCAATTGACTAGCCTCATCCTTTCTTATGGGTATGGACCAGTACATCTTGCCATGATGCACTTTTAATTCACACTGTGTTTGACAACTACCATATCAGCTTGGTATTTCTAATAAAAGTTACTTTGTAACTACATCTTCCCCAGCCCACCTTTGGTTAATTACAGGGTGGTTAATTTCAAAAATTAAATTCAAAATTTATGTTTCTTTTCAAATTTTACACTAAGTAAATTCAATATATTCCTCCAATTTTTCAAAATTATTTTAGACCTCATCTAGCTACCAAATATATAAAATGTCCTCCCTAGTTTTTGTCATCTAAAAATTTAATTTGTTATCATTCAAATCATTGACAAAATTGTTTAAGATTCTAAATTCCCCTCCAAACAATTTTAAAATAATACCTTAAATTAAAATCTGGAGAGACAAAGACAGCAAAAGGTTGAGGTAAAATAATTTTTCAGCCCAAGGCCCTTAAAAGGTTAGCAGGAATTTTTTTTTTTCACACCTCAGTATTAGGTGGGCCTGAAATGCAGCATAGGCTACACTGAAGCCTAGCCAACAGCATACCTCGAAGGGAGTTACAACAGTGGCAGCAACAGTTTCCAGAGCTCTAAGCCCACAGACTCTAAGAGAGTTAGACAACTGGTCAAAAAGAGATTACAGAGGACTTATGCTGGCACTGGGTTCAGACCCCTATTCTATTGCCCATACTTAGTTCAAGATCCAACACCAGGCCAAAGAGGAATACTAGCACTTTGGGCAGCAGGGGTAAAGGAAATCTGATCACAGTTCCAGGGAAGAGAAGAGTGTTTGTAGTCACTCAAAAAGGAACAGAGGCCTGGCTCACAGTTCCAGGAAAAAGAGCACTGACTCTTGTAATTAAAGGGGAACAAGATCCCTTCCTAGGTAAACACCAGAGCACAGGACAGAAGGATAGTGACCATACCTTTGCTTAGATCATACCATCTTCCAAACTGCATAAACTTACAAACAGAACTATATCTGAAAATAGCAATACAAGATACCTGAAGTTTGGGGTAATACCCTCTCCACTCCAGAAGCAGAGCTCAGTTTTAACATAGAGTTAAAAGAAATCTGGTAAAAATGAAAAAACAGCAAAAAAAAAAAAAAGCTGATCATAAAAAATTACTATGATGACACAGAAGATCAAGGCACAAACTTAGATGAATACAAAGTATGAAAAAAGCTATCAAGTCTCAAAGAAAAATGTACATTGGATAAAAACCCAACAAAATTTCATTTCAATGAAAAGACTAGAGATGAATAGAAAATTTTATTTTTTTAAATGCAAGACTTAAAAGATGCATACAAAGAAAAACAGAAAAAATAAATCATAAGGGAGTTAATAAAGTTAAGTTATTTACTTTTCTATGTGAAAAGATGATATGTGTAACTTCTAAGCACTTCATCGTTACTGGAGCAGTTCGGAGTATATATACACAAAGGGCACAGGTGTGTGTGGCTTATGAGGGGATAATTTAAAAAATGAATAGTTAAGAAGAAGGGATGACTGGAAAAGGAGTGAGGAAGCAAAAGATTATCTCACATAAAAGAGTTGTTCAAGGAAGAGATTTTGCACTCGAGGCAAAGATGAGGGAAATGGTGGATAATACTTAAAATTTATCATCAATCATTGGAATCAACTAAGAAAGGAAATAACATACACATTCAATTTGGTTTATAAATCTATCTTACCTACAGGGAAGTAAGAGGGGAGGGGAATAAGAGAAGGGGCAGGGCAGATAGAAGGGAAAGTGACTTAAGGGAGTTAGTGGTCAGAAGCAAAACAGACTTTTGAGGAGGAAAAGGAATAAAAAAAAGAGAGGAGGAGAAAGATAAACAGAGAGAAAAATAGGATGGAAGGAAATACATAATTGCCAGGCCTAGAGGCCTGTGGGCTACCCGAGTCTTCCCTTACCTCTATCGGAGGTCTTCGGCTGGCCAAACTGGATGCTCGCATGAGAGAAAGGATGTTTCAGAGTCGAACAAGGGTTGAGCTTTATTTCAAGGTCTAGTTACAAGTGCAGGGGAATTCTTCCTTAGGAGGGAGTGAAGAATCTCCCAAGGAGGCAAAGATCTTACAATAAGAGATTGGAAGTAGAAGTATAAGTGGGGAGAGAGGGGGAGGGGAGAGAGGAAAAGCGGAGCCTTGTTGTCCTCACACGTGGCCCCTCCGCCCAAGAGAACTTTCAGGCTTTCCTGATCCTACTTAAGCTCTCCAGCCGCATAGTTTGCATCTGAATACCGTGCTGTTAGGTGTGCCCAGATCCGGGACAATCTCGAGGGCGGGGAGAGCTCTCTCCCATCACGTCTCTCACGGGAAGAGGCGGAAATACACGAGATAGCTCGGTTCACCTCGATTCCCAGTCGTTTTCCTGGGGGGTCTCGTGAGAACTCTAAGATTTAGAAGTTCCCACCTTTACCCGCCCGAGACTGTCCACATGGAATTGAGCTTCCATCCCCAGCACATAATTAGTAATCATAATCATGAGTATGAATGAGATGAACTCACTCATACAAAGGAAGTGAATTAAAAGTCAGAATCCTGCAATATGTTATTTACAAGAAGTACACTTAAAACAGAAAGACACATGGGATAAAATAAGAGGTTTGATCAGAATCAATCACCTCTCAATTATAGTTAAAAATTAAGGAGCGATAGCAACCATGGTCTCAGTAAAGAGAAATCAAAACCAGAACTAATTAAAAGAACGTGTGTGTGTGTGTGTGTGTGTGTGTGTGTGTGTGTGTGTGTGTGCGTATGTTCGTCCTTCATTGCCGAAGAAGACCATGCCATCAGAGAAGTGGTGACATGACTTGCACTTGACTTTGTTTAGAGTGAGGGAGGGCTGTGTAGGTCACCAGCCTCACTTCTCCAGAGCCATCTGAATCCAGTGACCAGACATTCATCAGGATAACTGGAGATGACCCAGGATGAGGCAATTGGGGTTAAGTGACTTGCTCAAGGTCACACAGCTAGTGAGTGTCAAGTGTCTGGAGTGAGATTTGAACTCAGGTCCTCCTGACTCCTGCAGTGATGCTCTATCCACTGCACCACCTAGCTGCCCCTTGTGATGGAATACTACTGTGCTATAAGAAATGATGAGTTCAATGATCATAGAAAGGCATGGAAAGACTTACACTAATTAAATGAGATAAGCAGGGAAACTACATGTTGCTAAAAGGTACCACAGACAATGAAGTAATATCAGTAGAAAATACATATGCACCAAATGGCATATCCAAATCTTTAAAGGAAAAGTCAGATAAGTTACAGGAGGAAATATTCAGTAAAACTACACTAGTGGGGGACCTCAACTTTCCTGTATCAGGTCTAGATAAATCTAACCATAAAATAAACAAGAAAGAAGTTAAGGAGAAGGACAGAATTTTACAAAAGTGAAATATGTTAGACCTCTGGAGAAAATAAAGAATGGGAATAGAAAGGAGTCTATCTTTTTCTCAAATATACATGGTACCTTCACAAAAACTGAACATGTATTAAGCCAATAAACTGTGTTTTTCTGAAAAGCAGAAATATTAGATGTATCCTTTTCAGTTCATAATACAATAAAAAATTTCATTCAGTAAAGGGTCATGAAATATAGATTAAAAGTTAATGGGAAAATAAATAATCTAATCCTAAAAAATGAATAGTTCAAAGGACAAATTATAGAAACAATCAATAATTTCATTAAAGACAATGACAAAAATGAAACAATGTAACAAAATTTAGGGATGCAGCCAAAACAAGGAAATTTTATTTCTCCATACAATCACATCAATAAAATAGAAAAAGAACAAATCAACAAATTGGTCACACACCTGAAAAAATGGAAAAAGAACAAATTCAAAATCACCAATGAAATACAAAATTAGAAATCCTGAAAAAAAAAGATAAATTAATAAAAAGAAAGAAAGAAAACTGCTGAATTAGTAAATAAAACCAGCACCTGGTTTTATGGGGTGGGAGGAACAAAATAGATAAGCCAATGGTTATTTGATTTATAAAAAGGAACAAAGACAAATTAACTGTATAAGAAATGAAAAGAGTAAATTCAGCATCAATGAAGATAAAATTAAAGCAATTGTTAGGAACTATTTTTCCCAATTATATCACAATAAATCTAACAATCTAAGTGAAATGGATGAATATTTACAAAAATATTAATTGCCCAGATGAACAGAAGAAGAAAAAGAATATTTAAATAATCCTATCTTTAAAAAAAAAAATTAAACAAGCCACCAATGAGTTCTCTAAAAACAACAACAACAACAACAAAAACATCCCTAATTGCCACGCCCAGGTAGATTTACAAGTGAATTTTATCTGATATTAAAGAACAATCAATTTCAATACTATATAAGTTATCTGGAAAACTACACAAATAAGTCCTCCCAAATTCCTTTTATTACACAAATACGGTGCTAATACCTATACCAAGAGGAACAAAAACAGGGGGACAAAACTATAGACCAATTTACCTAATAAATATTGATGAAAAATTTAAATAGCATACTAGCAAGGAGATTACATTAAAATATCACAAAGATCATATGCTATGACCAGGTAGGATTTGTACCAATAATGCAGGGGTGGTTTAATATTTGGAAGACAATCAACATAATTGACAATATAATTAACAAAATCAATAAAAATCATCTGATTATCTCAATAGATGTGGGGAAAGTTTTTTGCAAAATACAACACTCATTTCTATTTAAAAAAAGAGCAGAAGGCATAGAGATAGAGCTTTTCTTAAAATGATAAGTAGTATCTCTCTAAAACCATAGCAAGTATAGTTTATAATACGGATAAGGTAGAAGCCTTTCCAATAAGATCAGGAATGAAACAATGATTCTTACTCATTCAGTATTTTACTAGAATGCTAGATATAGGTAAAAGACAAAAAATTGAAGAAATAAAGGGATGGAAGGAACAAAACTATCACTTTTTGCAGATGATATGGTATGCTTAAAAAATCCTAGAAAATCAACCAAAAAACAAACTACCTGAAATAATCAACAACTTCAGCAATTTTGTAGTGTATAAAATAAATGGCCATAAATCATCAACATCTCTATATATTACTAACAAATTCCTATAGGAAAGGAAAGAAAAAGAAATTCCATTTAAAATAATTGCAGATAATCTAAAGCTATTGAGAGTCTATGCGTCAAGACAAATCCAGGAAATATATGAACACAATTGCAAAACGCTTTTCATATAAAGTCAGATCAAACAATTGAAGAAATGTTAATTACTCTTGAGTAGTTCAGCCAATATAATAAAAATGAAAATTCTACCTAAATTAATTTACTTATTCAGTTCCATATCAATCAATTTACCAAAAAAAAAATATTCTGTAGAGTTAGGGAAAAAACAATAACAAAATTCATTTGGAAGAAGAAAAGGTCAAGAAGCTCAAGGAAATCAAAGGAAAAAAAGTGTAAAGGAGTGTAACTCAGTAGTACTGAGTCTCAAATTGTATTAGAAAGCAAAAATCATCAAAACAGTCTTCTACTGGCTAAAAAATAGAGTGATGGATTATTGGACTGTATTTAGGTACACATTACACAGTAGTACATGATCACAGTAATCTAGTGTTTGATAAACCAAAAATTAAGGCTTTGGGGACAAGAACTCACTGTTTTACAAAAATTGCTGGGAAATCATAAATGCAATTTATCAGAAAATATGTATAGACTAACATCTCACACAATACACCAAAATAAGGTTAAAAAGGGTATAGGATTTAGACCAATAGGATAATAACATGCTAGATCTATCAATAAGGGGAAAAATTTAAGACTGAACAAGAAAAAGAGAGCACTATGGGATGTAAAATTGATAATTTTTGATTACACTAAATTGAAAAGGATTCCCACAAATAAAACCAATATATCTAAGATTAGAAGGAAAGCAGAAAACTGGGGGAAAGGACATACATGTATAAAAATATCTGTCGCAACTTTGTTTTGGTAACAAAGAATTAGAAATTGAAGGTTTGTCCATTCATTGGGGATTGTTTGAACAAGTTGTAATATATGATTTCGATAGAATACTATGAGCAGGATGGTTTCAGAAAAATCTGAGGATGTTGATGTGAACAGATAGAAAGTTCAATGAGTGGAACCAGCAGAATATTGTGCACAGTAATAGCAAATTGATAATCCACTATGAATAACTTGACTATTCTGATCAAGACAATGAAATAAGACAACTCTGGATTTATGATGAAAAATACTGTCTACCTCCTGAGAAAGAACTGATTGAACCTGAATGCTGATCAAAGCATACTTTTATTAAATTTTCTTTACTCTTCATGAAATTGTAGGCTTTTTTATCTGTATTTTTTTTGGCAGCAAGGCTAGTATGGAAATATGTTTTGCATGATTTCATATGTATAATCTATGTTAATCTATGTCAAATTGACCTCTCAAGAAGGGAGAATAGGGGAGAAAAAGAGAGAGAAGGAGAGAGGGAGAGAGAAAGAGAGAGAGAGAAAAAATTTTGAAATCAATTTTTAAGTGTTAAAAATTTTACATATAATTAAAAAAAATACTATAAAAGATACTTTAAAAAAGAAAAAAAATTATGACTAAGCCAAGAAAATCATAAAGTTATTTTTCAGAAGGTGTTTTTTTTGGACTTGAATCTTTCCAGTTAGAATAGAAGATATTAGAGGCAGGACTACTTTTATTTTCTATTTGTATCCTCTGAGTATATCCCAATACTTTTCATAGAGCAATTTCATTTCCATTCCACCAATCACTGATATACCAATCCATTTATTAATTCACTTAGTATTTCATTAGGGTTGGACTTTAAACTAACTTATTCATACTCTGCAGGATCTACCTTCTTGTTCTTGAAAATCAAATGTTAAGACTGTCTCCAGTCCTAGAGTATCTCCAGAGTTTCTCAAAGATATTGACAACATCTCAACAGTCACATCTTCTAGTTCACCTTTGGTTTTGCAATTCATGTAGATCAGGTGCCTCCAACTCATTGAGAATCACATAGCTGTCTCATGTTTTCTCCTGAATTATTTTGTTTCATCTTTCTCTGAAATCTTTTTCTTCCATCCTTTCCAGTATGAAGATCATCTTCCTTGATATCTATAGGTATGTATGCACATTACATGTGTGCATATATGTATATGTGCAAATGTATGTATATACACATAAAATAGAAACAAAGTTCTTTGGCTTCCTATTACCAGTTGCTATTTTTTCATTGCAGGTTGGAGAGGAGTACCAAATCCTGATTGTTTTTCCCTTGCACCCAGAATATCTAAAATAAAACTTTTTTAACTTACCTTGTAATTTACCTTAGCATTCATCATCAATACAACCTCCTACTGGTTTTAGCCTTATGGTAAAGTTCTTACCTCACCATGTAATTCTGTTTTTCCTTAATTACTTGTCCCTGCTTTCATTTTCTATTTTAGATCTGAGATCAAAAGTTAGCAACTAGTAAAGCTACCTCAGTATCTTAAATGACTCCTTGTTTTCCTCATTATTAGGAGTTTTTGTATTTGCTCATGCAGCTAGACTTTTGTTCTCTATTTTAAAAAAATACATGTGAAGCTATCTAAAAATTTTTAGAGCAGATAGCATCATGGGCATTCCCAGATGCTGCTGTTATAGCCATGAGTTCAAAAGAATTCTGCTGTTCTATCCCTTCTGTCTTAGACGCTAATGCTGCCCTATAGACTTTCCAAATCCAAGAGTTACAATCCAAATAAAAAGTTGAGCTTTGCCACTTATTAGCCATGGACAAATCCTATATCCTGTTGTGTATAACAAAGGTACTAATTTGTTTATATATGTATATGTGTGTATATACATATACATGCATGTATGTGTATATATGTGCTTATGTATGTATATACACATATGCACATACATACACATAATATACATATATTATTGTATAAACATGAGCAAAAGCCTACACAATTACCCCACCATATTTAAAATAAATATTATGCCCTAACACTTCAAGCAGTAACATATCTCAATCAATTAATCAAAGTCATTAGATTACACGTAAAAAAAAATCTTTGAAAATCATTGGATAAAATAGAGGGATGTTGATAGAAAGTCTGTTCTAACTGATAGGGAAATGTGGTCATGCCCTTGGAAGCTTGTATAAAACCAAGATCTATTTATGGACAGAAGAAATTTGAGCAAATGCAAGTCAGTAGAGAGTAGTTTTGATCAAGTCTCTGAAAAGGAATTTAAAGGTGAGGTCAGGAAGACAGAAACCTCAGCTCAGTCTTAGTCTCCCTCACAGATACATGTTAGCTGGAAAAGGATCTTATGAGGTTCAAAGGATCTAGAGATTTTGGACTCTTCTGAGCTGAGGGTTCTTTCCACTAGCCCATGAGGCCAGTACAAGTCTAAAATAGAGAGACCACTGGTACTACTTTTACTTTTTACTACACTCAATTTTTTAGCTCTGCAAATTTGATAACAATGCATAATGCATTTGAGACTACTTCCAGCTGTCACATATTCTGTGAATGGAGAGTTTTCCAATGTAGTGTGTGCTTGATACAGTCTGTAATGTATTTGGATTTTAAGGCCCCAATTTTTCATTCATAAGTAGTAGTTAAATACTTTAAGGGTGGTCTACCTAAAGTAAGAGGCCTCAAAACATCTAGATGGGCTCTCTGAGCCTGGTAGGCTTGTGCATCTTAGTGATTATCAGGGGAACAAGGAAAAGCACAAGACTTTGCAATGATTAGGGTCTCCAAGCCCTGTTGTGGTTCACCTAGGAAGAGAAATACGTGGTATGGCATGTACTCACAAGCTACTTAACCTGAGCCTGTAACTATGCCTTTGTTCTTATTCTTTCCTATTATTCTTACCCATTCTCAGACTTCAGGGTGCTCTTGCCTGCTCAGATCTTTCATTTGTAGGAAAAGTACAAAGCTGGGAAGCCCTAAATCAGATTCTAGTCATGACTCTAACATCAATTTGTTATATGACCTTGGACAACTCACTTCATCTTTCTGGATCTCAGCTTTCTCCTCTTTAAATGAAGGAATTAGACTAAATGATCTTTAAGGTACTTTCCAGCTCAATTCAGATTCAAGAGAAAGCAATATAATGTAGCAGGAAGAACTCACTGATTTGGATCCTGTCTCTACTGCTTACTATGTGATCTTAAGAAAAACACTTTAAAATGCTTAATTAATCTATTCCTATTCATCTGTAATCTCCACAAATGCACTAGAAGGAGTAGGGTTTATTAAATTGAACAGGAGTTCTCCAGATCACTTCTGTTCCTTTAATTTCCTCATATGAAGTATGAAGAAATTGAACTAGAAACCTAAGAACCTATTTGTACTCATATAATGCAAAAATGTTTATTAAGTGTCTACTATGTGCCAGCCACTGGTATAAACACTAAGAGTACAAATAAGATGGTAGGCCAGTAAGAAGAGCATTGCAAAGAGTGGGAAATAAAGAATTAACTGTGCTTCTGAGGCCTCCTTAAATGGGAGCTTTAGGAGGAGTTTTTTTGTTCTTTCTTCAATCCCGCTAATCAGAGGGACAAAGGCATTAGCTATGTCCTGTAGTCCTAAGAAATATCCAGAGGCATAGAATGTTAGACTAGGAATCAACCATATAATCCATTTTTCCCCTTCCCTTCCCCATTTTATAGAGGAAAATATGAGATGCAGAGTGTTAAGGGACTTGTCCAAGTTCTCCTCTGAGCTTTTCATTTGAAGCAAAAATATGTGTGTATATTTTTATCACACACACACACAAATATATATATGTATATATATATATATATATAGTCATGGTGTGCATATATACACATATGTATAGATACATATGTATTCACATACAATATATGTCTATTCTAATATTATACATATGTGTACAAACTACAAACCTCATTTTATTTTTGTCAGTAATGTTTCTTTTTCAAAGAATTGTTCCTAAGTCCAATATTCATATAGGAAGACAATTTGTAGACAAACATTTTAAAATATATGTAATTAGATCAAACAATAATAAAATAATTTGTTATTGTTGTTCAGTCATTTCTGACTCTTTATGACCCCATTTGATGGGTTTTCTTGGCAAAGATAATGGAATGTTTTGTCATTTGCTTCTCCAGTTCATTTTACAGATGAGAAAACTGAAGCAAAGAGGGTTGAGTGAGCTGTCCAGGGTCACACAGCTAGTAAATGTCTGAGGCCAGATTTGAACTCAGATCTTCCTGATATGTAATATGTAATCTAACTCAGGTCTTCCTAATATTCTATTATATATAAAATAATATAAAAGCCCAAAGAGTCTGAAATCATAAAACTTTAACACTCAATCACACTACTTTTAAGGCTTTATCACACTTTGACCTAAGCCACATTTAGATAGATCCTTTATTGCTTTTCTTCTTCAAAGCAACCTCCAATAGGTTGAGAATTTGGTCATTTAAAAGAGATGCTAAAAGAGATGTGCACTTTATAGGAGAGAGAAACATGCTATTTGCTCATCCTTTGTAATATACAACTCGAATTTCTTCATGAAGATATAGTAGAAACGTTTGGGTTAGTAGTCATGGTTTGAATTCTAATTTTAGCACTTATAAAGTAGATGACCATGTGTAAGTTACATCATATCTCTTAAGCTTTAAGCTCCTTAGTTACAAAATGGGATTCATCATATTTTTGGCATAGCTGGGGAGAAAGTGTTTCCTAAATTGTAAAACATCCTAGAAACATTTTATTCTATGTTTACCTGCCTTTTTTTCAGGTGTTTGTCTTTTTTCTTAATTAAAATAATAAAATTAAAATGGTTAATATACATGGAAAAATTTTATTATCACAATATCAACATTGTTGATATTTTCTCTGATTCATGTGTTTTTTTTAAACATCCTGGAAATGTGCCTCAACATTATAATTCACACAAATTATAATTAACAAGGAAAAATTACTCATTTATTTATATTGCCTTTGGAATGCTAGCTGAATTATTTGCTGAAAGCCATTTAATGATCCCAAAGTACATAATTATCTAGTATTTTGGCTCCACTTCATAAAGCTGGATAACATAGAAAAGAACATAGTTTGGTAAGTAGAACTCGAAGTCAGAATACCTGGGTTCCAGTCCTAGTTCTGCCCCTAATTACCTGTGAGACCCTGATTAAAACTCTTCTTTATCTCTGGTGCTCAATTCTGCATATATAAAATGAGAGCAAAAACTGAATTATCTATAACTCCTCTTCTTGTGCTAACATCTTTAAATTCTAAGACTTTTGCCACAAACTACTCCCATATATCTACTGCTAGACATTTCTTTTATGGTTTTAAAAAGTTACATTGGCTTTTTAAATATCAAAATATTTTATGCAAAATATTTCATTTTTTAAAATTCTTCTTGGGAGAGTATATGTGCAATTGTTAAAAGATGTACTGCAGATTGCAATAAATTCAGAAATTAACACTGAATATATTTTCATATTATGTTTACATATGGGTGGTTTTTTTTAGCTCCCTATCTTTTTTAGATTTATGCGATTCTCTACAATAAGATTTTGTGTGAGTATATTTAAATTTCATATGTGTATATATTTATACACACACAGAACAAAATTACATACTAGCTTTAATTCCTCCCAATCTTAAAAGCTCATAAAATATTTAAAATGTTTCATGACCAGAATAGAAATGCTTCAAACTGTTGCTTAAAATGACACCCAGCCTTCATCTAGTCATGAGAAAGAACAGATCGTAGAATCACAGAGTTTGAAAGGAATTTATAGATAGCCTCATCTACTAATGATTAAGTGCCTACTATATGCCATGCACTGGGCAAGCAAAGAAAGAAAGAAAATAGTCCTCACCCTCAAGGTGCTTACATTCTATTAGCATTGTTGTAATTTTAGAGAGGAAGAAACTAAGGGGAAGTGACTTGTCCAAGGTAACAGAAATAAGTGCTTGAGGACTACCCAGAACTTCTGATTTCAAACAAATCTTTTCATTATATCACACTTCCTCAAACAGGGGAATCCATGGTCCTTCTTTTTTAATATTGATATTCAGTCAATTTCACTTGGTTCAGTTAGTTTCTACCTTTTCCAGGTTGTCCCTTCCATTCAAGTGCAAGGCGTTAAGGAACTAAACTAGATGTTGGTTGTGTGGGTGAAGAGAAGAGAATAGACTGGAAAAATATCTCCTGCATATTAAAAACTTACTTTAGATGTTCAATTTTCAGAAACAAAAAAGAGACTGCACTCATAAACTCAAAGTACATTGTTTTTGTCAAAGTACTACAAAAATAGGAACTGTTACTTGAATCCTAAAGCAACTTTGAAAAGAATGACAAAGTGATGGATGCATTTTATCCAGACATCAATGGCTTATTTCTCTGAGATAGTTAAATTGTATGTTTCCTGTGATCCTAACAAGGGACTCTGCATTTAGTAGTAGCACAATAAGTATATGTGTTTGTTGAATTGAATCAAATTAGATTGCATTGGATTTAATTGAATTGCTTCATGATATGAGAATATAGAAGAGGTTTAACATATGATTCTTACCCTCAATGAGCTTACCATCTAATTGAGTAATAAGACAACCATCCCTGAAATGATGAAGGAACGATAAAAAGTAACAGACTCTGAGTGCTATAGTAGTAAGAATTGATCTAATACAATAGAATGCAATTGTACTCCTATAATACAATAGGAAATGAAGTATAAAGGAGATGTAGGAACACAAATAATAGAGTTCTGAAAGTGTCCATCAAAGAAAGTGGAATAGGGGGATTTTAACAGAATTTTGGAGGAAGAAAAGATGCTGATAGTGGGTGGTAGTGTATCCTAAGTAGTAATAGTATATTCATTCAGCTTTACCTGGGTCATACTTGGTATCTATCTTTTTTTAGACTTACTCTTCCTTATAGGGGAAAGATGTTATGATTAAATCAATAAAATATGAAACTCCTTAGCCCAATATTTAATACCCTTCATGATCTTCATGATTTTTCCAATCTCATTTCCTTTTCCTGACTTTTATGCAGTCTATGTTTATATCAGACTGATCTTGGTCTGCGTTGTCCCATATTCATGAATTTACACAGGCTGTCCCTATACTTGGAATCATTTTATGTTCATCTACACCTGTTAAACTGTGTCTTCTTCTAAGGCCAAATTCAGGGGCCTTCTCTTTTATAAAACTTTTTCTGCATTCTGCAACTGAATGTAACCTCTCCTTATTCAAATTGCCTTGAAGGACCTTGCCTGGATTTCTCCTTTGCTTTTTCACACATTCTATTATGTATATGAAAGTGTTATACATTTTCCCCATTAAATTATAAGTTACTTGTGGGCAAGTATTATGTTGCTTTTATCTTTGCATTCCCATTACCTAGTACTGGACCTTGAACAAAATAGGAACTTAACAAAAGTATAATAGAAATAAAACACATTTCATGGAACATAAGTAGGATGAAGCTTTGGGAGTCATCACTTGTGGTACATGCTAATCTCCTGACCACTTATGGGGACACATATTTGGAGCTGAAGGATTTATTTTTGTAATGACACAACAACACACTTATTGTTTCTCTTTTCCCTTTGGGTTTCCCTCTTTTCCCCTGGCCAATGAAAGGGCACTTTATGTAAGAGAATTAGTCACTGAGCTAGAAAGGAATTTCCATTGAGTAGATCTTAAATGGAGTAGAGAGTAAAAGGAATAAGTACCTGCCTTGTGTCCAACTCTTTTCAAGCACTGTATAAATTATTTCATTTATACAGCTTCTACCTTCTAGCACTTCCTCTTTTTTTTTTCAATTTTCAGAATATTTGGGGAAAATGCAGAGACTTTCTTTTGGACATTCCATGATGGTACATGGCAGTGGGCTCATACATGGTCCAAACAAAGCTTAGCCTGTACCATAGTCCCAAGATGCTTTTTCTGTTTTATTTCTTTCTTTGTTTATTTGTTTACTTATTTCTTTTTCCTGAGCATGGGTGGCCAAAGAGAAATCCTGAATGGGATGTTTCCAGATTTGGAAGGAACCTTGTGAGTTCAAGAGTTCAGGAGTTACTGGGTCCCTCAGGCTGAGCTATCTGGCAACAAGAGATATATTCGTCAATTACAGGATTCTTGAAAAAGATGACCACTTAAAGGAGGATGAGCCCAAGCCACGACCTGGCTTAACAGAAGACCTAGAATTTGACGGAGCTGCTCAGAGAGTGCAAAGCTGAGGTAAAAGTGAAATAGTTTTGTTTGGTTTTTTTTTTTCCTGTACTCCTATGTTTCATGTTTTGCTGTTTTAAATATCTACTTCCCAAGAAAGTATAATAGGAATTATAGGTTACTGTTTCATGCTTTGTCTTTACCAATATAAGATTCTGAATCTTTTCAGTTTTGAGCACTTCTTTAGATGGAGGAAATAAATAGCAGCCCAATGACTAACCTACCTTCCACTTTAAGCTCCTTTCTACTCCATTTTTGGGAAACCTTACATATGACAGAACTAGGCTATTATATTGTATTCACTGTATATATACATATATATATATATATATTTAAAGTATGCAAGAAGTATCTGATCAGATAATGTCTGGAGTATTTTTTAGCTTTAAAATTCTAAGATAATTTATATTTGCAATCATTTATAGTATTTTATCTGCTTATCTTCCATATTCTCCTTGATCATAACAATTGCCTTTTTCTACTTCAGACTTCATCACTTTCATCTTATACCCCTCTAACATATATATGCATTTATTTTGTATGGTAATCATCTGCATATATTGAGACCCCTGCTCCATGGACTATGAGCTTTATGAAGGCAGGAATCATGCCTTATTTAAACTTTGTCTCTCTGCTGGTAACTAATGTTTTATATATGTTCTTATATTTAGTATTCTTACATTTAATATTTTTCATACAGATTTAACATGTATATCTTAATATAATCAATATAATACTTATATATTCAATTTAATACGTACATTCAAACATAAATTTTAATGCTTACATATCATATTTGTATTTTATTTAATATTATATAATATTCTGTGCTCATCGTATACTATGCTATATAATGTAGCTTTTCATAAAAGCACAATCTATAACACAAGTATAAATAGAACAAATATTTAAGTGATTTTCCATTCACATTTTTGGGGGTGAGAAGAACGAGAGGATGAGAAAAATACTTGACCCCTCTCTTTGGAGGCAAGATTTCCAAAGGACTGAACCTGAGCTAGCCTTGGGCCAGCAAAATGAGATTTATTGTTATATAAGTTGTTGCATTTTAATTCTAAGTCTAAGGTAAGGAATTTAGATGTGTTAATCAAAAGGAGCTAATAATAGACAGCATTATTACTACTATTAAACATTTCTTATGACCCAAGAAGTGCAAAGATTGCTTCTGGTAGATTGTCTGAATATAAAGTTCCTGTTAAAGGAGGGAAGTAAAGACCAAGGCAAGCAAATACAGATCCTCATGCATGTATATTTCTTTCTATCTCGGAGTCTGCTTGTTCTATTTGAGTGACTTTATGAGATCCCCTGCAAGTTTGGCTTTGGATTCTTCTGTATTTGTCTCAGTTTAGCCTCCTGAAACCTGTGGTTATTAGTACATTACCAAGGAAACTTCTGATTTGAAATGGGAACCACCTCTATAGGCTATAAATACAATGCAATTAGCTTCTCAAGTAGCTTATTATAAAACATATCCAGGACACCTACATGGACAAACAGATCAGAGGAAGAAATTTTGTAAAGAAAATGAGTACATTTTGTCAGTTCCTTTTTTCATAGTGTGAAAAAATTATTATTTAAAAGCACCATTTAAACACATAGAATTAGATAAAAGCCTATAAAGACTTTTAAATTTGTCATTCCCTAAATTGTTGCCTCACAGAAAACCACTTCAGACCACAGATTTATTCTATATGTGGACATGAAAATACAGAGTAAATATTGATGCAAAGAATTAGCAGAATAATAAATAAGAAACCAAAGAAGAATGACTTCTTGGCTAAAATCTTGAAGCAAGTTAATTCCATTCCATGCAACTATCATATAATTACATATATATATATGTATTTATATATACATATAATTACATATATATATGTATATATGTATATATATAATATGTATAATGTGTGTGAGGTATATCATATATTTTATAGCTTATAAATGTATTCGCATATCAAATATAAGTGTATTATATCAAAATAGAATATGGTTATATCATTTATTATCTAAATATTTTGTTACATTTATATTTGTGTTATATACTGTGCTTTTATGAAAAGCTGCATTATATAGCATAGTATATGATGAATATTATATACTATATATTAAATAATCAATATTTTACTATTAGTAAATAATAAAATATTAAATAAAATACGAATATATGTAAACATTAAAATCTGTTTGAATATATGTAATAAATTGAATATATAAAAGCATTATGTTGATGATATTAAGATATATATGTTAAATTCCTACATAAAATATTAAATGTAAGAATATTAAATATAAGAACATATATAAAATACCACATTATGTACCAGCAGAGAGACAAAATTTAAATAAGACAGAGTTGTTGCCTTTGTAAATTTCATAGTCTGTGGAGGAGGGGTCTCAACATATGCAGATGATTACCATACAAAATAAATGCATATATACGTATTAGAGGGGTATAAGATGAAAGTGATGAAGTCTGAAGTAGAAAAGGCAATTGCTATGGTCAAGAAGAATATGTAATATAAATAGAATACTAGAAATGATCACAAATATGAATTTTCTTAGAATTTTAAAGCTAGAAAATAACCCAGACATTATCTGATTAAATATTTCTTGCATGCTTTAAATATATATGTATATGTACATACGGTGCAATATAATATAATGTAATATAACATAATATAATGTAACATAATGAAACAAAATGTAACACAGCATAACGTAAAATAATATAACATGATATAATATAACATACATATGTATGTATACACACATGTATTTGTGTATATATTCATGTTGTTATCCCCTTTAGAATGTATGCTGTCTGGGAGCAAGGGATATTTCACTTTTGTCTTTGCATATTCAATACTTATCACAGTACTTATTATTTTATAGATATTTAATAAATCTTTCTTGATTGATTAACTGAATATTGCATATAACACTAAATATGGTCAATGCATTTGTTAGATTTTTTCTGAATTACTTTTTTACACTCTCTTTTCACATTTGTCCGAAAGAATGGCTTGGGAGGGCAGAAAGAGAGATATATTCAGAAACAAATGTGAAGTTTTGTTTTGTTTTGTTTTCTAAAGACACCAAAAACAACTCTAAGAAATAGGGAAGGCAATTATTATATCCACATTTTACAGCTAAGAAAACTGAGGTTCATAGAAGAGAAGTAATTAATTCAAAATCATACAGTGATCACAGGAAAACCTGGCCCAGAAATGTGCTGCTGTGATAAAGGGGGGGTCCAGAAGATAGAGAATGCAAAGGTCACCCCAGAAACTGTAGCTACTTCTGATTTCTTGTGATTTTAAAACAAACTGCCTTGGAAAAACTTGGTTGGCTATGAAGAGGTAGACAAAGAATTTTTTTTAAAAAAAGATGATTCTGGTACACCTTTTTGGGTCATCAGAGAGTAGAGTGGAATAATGGCTTCTAATCATCAGTGATCTGATAGACACCAGTGGAGAACAGTGTAAACAGAAATAAAGACCAGAGTGGAAGAGGTAGATAGATGCAGAAAAGGAGCAGGTATACTGGGACTAGACCCCACTGAAAGTGTATCAAAGCAGTCAGCATTTAGAAATTTTGTCACCTCTTGGTAAAGTCAAAGCAGTCAGCATTTGGAAGTTTTATTCTCCTAATTGTTTTTTCATCTTATCATGTTCCTTGAAGTTGCTTTTAAAATTATATGGCCACTTATGACTTTGTCTGGCTATGAAGGCAGGCAGGCAGATGGATAGGAACTTAAGAAATAAAAGGAGAAGAGAAAGAAAATTTCCCCAGCAAGAGTTGAAATGGGGGCAGAGACAATAACAGAGCATATGTTAATATAATAATTTTTTACAATGCACATCACTTCAAATAATACCCTTGATCTTTTTCCTTTTGAATTCAGAAATCTAGAAAGACTTAGAAAGGAAAGATACAGAAAGCCAAAAGTGATGCAATTGTTGCTGTTTATTATTATTTTTTACCTGAAAGTGACCATACACTAGAAGTGTCTATTGGAGGCAAATGTTAGTTTGAAGGATTCAATTCAATTCAAGAAGTCTTCACTGATTGCCTACTGTGTGTATGTGTATGGCTGTGTTCTGGGCCCTGTGGCGGACAGAAGAAATGTATAAGATATGGTCCCAGCACTAGTGGATCTTGATGGGAAAACAAGGTTTGTGCCTGTAAGAAAAAAATAGAGAATGCCATAATAATATCATATAACATAATTCTCAATATCATATAGCATAATACTCAATAGAAAAAAGTGTCATCAAATAGATGTGACTATTACTAAAGTAATGATTTTAGCAAATAAGTTGGATGATGCCCATCCAAAAGAGTATTGTCCTTCAGTACAGTCCCCTTGAGACATGATTATGCCAGAATTGATGCTATTATTTGCATTCTTTTTTGAAGGATGAATGTGTATAGGTTTACTATATACAAAAATAACAATTCATCATTATTTGTCATATTTTTTAAACAATGAGTTTATGTCCTATCATTTGAATTGCTGGCATCTATTACTCTTTTACATCTCTGTACACCAGGGGACCCTTCTCAATGTAATAACACCAACAGGAGGAATTCACATTGCTCTACAGCTTAAAGTTTACAAAAATGCTTTGCTCATAACAGCCACATAAGAAAACCAATGTGAATATTATCATTTCCAAGACAGTCATTGAAACAAAAATTTCTTTAGTTTCTTATGTATTCAGAATACTATGGTAAGTGCTTGGAGAGACACAAAATTTACACAGTTTAGATAAGACATTCTCTGACTTCATGAAATTTATAACCTAGTAGAAGGATATGCTAACAAATAAAATATATAGCATGATTAATGCATTAGTGTTATAAAACACCTTATACTCTAAACAGAGATATGAATTGACATGCTAAAGCTCAGAATGAACTGAGGCCGTTGAGGGAAGATAACATCAGAAAGGGGATTTTTAAAGCTAAACTGGATAGCAAAAAGAGAATCAAAGAAAAGAGAGGAGTATAATTTATCATAGATGGGACATATAAGGTGTGGGGTCTGAAGGGGAAAGTTGTTAACTATTAAGGAAATTAGTGTGTATTTGTCCTTCATTGCCGAGGAAGACCATGCCATCGGAGAAATAATGACATGACTTGCACCTGACTTTGTTTTGAGTGAGGGAGGGCTGTGCAGGTCACCAGAGCCATCTGAATCCAGTGACCAGATATTCATCAGGATAACTGGAGATGACCCAGGATGAGACAATTGGGGTTAAGTGACTTTCCCAAGGTCACACAGCTAGTGAGTGTCAAGTGTCTGAGGTGAGATTTGACTCCTGCACTGGTGCTTTATCCACTGCACCACCTAGCTGTCTATGGATATTAGAGATTTCATGAAAGAGAAATCATTTGAGATGGATTTTAATGGATGGGTAAGAATTAAAAGATAAGGAGGGAAGTCCAGGCACAGGCAACAGTTTAGCAAAGGTACAGAAGCATGGAACTTTATAGCGGAAAACAGTCTAGATTGACTGGAGAATTGAGTGTGTAAAGGGGAAAGTTATGACAACATGCTGTGGAGGCTCTAGAATGTCAGATTAAGGTATGCAACTTTATATACTTCATAGGCAACAGGGGTGGGGGCAGTGAAAATGAATGAGCAGATTTGTGCCTTAGAAAGATTATTTTGGCAGAATATGAAAGACATGTTGAATGGGAAGGGGGAAAATGTAGGCGAGTATATATAAGGAAGATGCTGCAGTACTCCAGGCAAGTGAAAATGAGGACCATTATTTAGGATGTGGCAGTGAGAAGAGTCACCTAATCAGCTAACATTTATTAAGTGCTTAGTGCATGGTGGATATTGAGCTAAGCATTAAGAATATAAATGCAAGTAGAGACAGTACCTGTCCTCAGGGAATTTATACTCTAATGGGGAAAGATAAGGCACAAAAAGAGGTTGAAAGGAAGAGGTTAAGGACAAAGACACACAGTGAGTACCTTTTGCAAATAAACTTCTAATCATGCCTCCTGCATGTTGTACTTAGGAAAATGATTTTTTTATATTCAAGTGCAAGACTTGAAGATTTGAAGACTTTGCGTAGTGAATTTCATCTTGTTGGAATCAAGGTTCTTTTAGATCCCTACTCCCCCATCTACTGTTAGCTATCCCTCTGAGATTTGGGACATCTGTAAATTTGCCAAGCATTTGATTCATGCTTATTCCCAAGTTTTTGATGAAGATATTAAACAATTCAGGGCAAAGCACAGATTCCTGGGGTACTCCACTGGAGACCCCTGGCAAACTGACACTGAATCATTAACAACTACTCTCTGAACCTGACTGTCCAAGCAATTCCAAGTCCATCTAATTGTATTCTCATTTAATCTATAGTTTTTCCTTTTCTCTACAAGAATTGCATCAAAACAGCTGCCCAAATCTGGATTAAATTATATCTACCACATTGTCTTCATCTTCTAGTTTAGCAATAATATAAAAAAATCAGAAATTGGGTTATCTTGGCATGACATGATTTTAATGAAGCCATGTTATAATCTCTTATAAGCTTATATAATCATTGTTTTCCCTTCTAGATGTTTGACAATATTCTATAAAGATCTATTCTGGAATTTTCTCAGGAATCAAAGACAAATGACATGTAGTAGGATATGTGTACTCTGCTCTCTTCACATTGCTGAGATTTGAGAAATTTGACTTCCTCCAATTTTGTGGCACCTCTGTAATTTCCCTTGCTCTTTTAAATATCACTGCCTCTGGCTCAACAATCACATTTGCCTTTTAAGAGCCAACATGTAGTCCATCTTGGCCATGTAGCTAGACTTCATCAGGGGCTGTTGCTTGCTCCGTTAATATACCTTCACTAATTGTGGGTGTCAATTCTGTGTCAGTCATTTGTGTTCTAAGTTTTCCAAAGCAAAGGCTATTCCGTTTGACAGAGAAAAGAGAAACGATGAAAATTGAGCAACTTTGCCTTATCACAGTCTACACTTATCATTATCCCATCTATTACTCTCTTTTCTTTCTTTTTTTCCTTCCAATTTAGTTTTTAAAACTCACTTTTTTGTTGATGTTAGCTCCCCTCAATAGCCTCAGTTCATTCTGAGTTTTAGAGTATCAATTCATATCTCTGTTTTAGAGTATAATATCATGTCCATATATATTTGTGAGTGTATACACACCTATGCATGTACGTATACATATACATATATGCACACATATGTATGTATACACACAGGTATACATGCATACCTACTCCTGTCTCCTATTATCTGACTCTTCTTCCACCCTTTGTGTATTTTACAATTTAAGTTATTTGGTGAGTTCTTTTAGTATCAGTCTCTTCAAATAAATTCTATTTTTTTCTCCTCATTGGAATTGTTTCCCATTTCTTCAGAATTTTATTACTGAGAATCTACCATAGGGTAGAGGTTTCCTCTATAGCATTTTAGTGCGTGTGTCTTTCCTCAGAACTTTTTAAAATGTATCTTGTCTTCTGAATCCTTATAATTTGGCTTCTTCTAAGTTTAGAGTACATGTCCTCATGTGACCAGAATTTCACTCCTATATTCCATATTTTAGAAAGGAGTAATCTCTTTTTATTCCCTAGTTTCCTATCAACTCTACTTTAGTAACCAGTCCCTCTCTCATTTTTATTTATCCCATTTCTTTTGAATAAGGTACACCTTTCAGAACCATCATCCAGTCATAACTTTCAGCCCAAGTTTTAGTGATACCTATGTGGTCAAATTTGCCTCTTTGTGTCAGGACTTTTAATTCTACTTGCTTGTTGCATAAACTTTAGATAATACACATAGACAGGTGAGGCCACAAATTTTAACATTGGATCTTTTCTTGTGTTTTGTCTTTTTTTATACTTTTGAATATCTTAACTGCTATTCTTCATCCTTCTTTGAATCAGTAGCTCTGCTGTATCCAATTTGAGGAATATAAATAGGTAGTTTCCTCTGTTCCTTTATCTTTCCTAATTTAAAACTTTTGGAATTAAGACATCAAGGCATATAGGCTTAGATATATGGTGAACACATTTTTATCAATCGTGGTTCCATGTACTCTACCTCCTACCAGGGATTTGTCCTCTCATCATTTTATGCCATAATTCAAAATTTCAACTGCTGTCTCAAATACCACTTTCTTATCCAGTTGTTCGCTTCCCAAAGTTATTATTTTCTGCATCCCTTATTTCCAGTGGGCTGTGAGGAGAAAAACACATGCTGGGACTCTATTGTCTTCAGAGGTTGTTTCTTTCCTTTAAGGCTTTATAACTATTGCAATACTTCCTAGGTTTACACTGACACTAAAATTTGTGCTCACAAAAGTCACCAGAAGTGGATAGTTGCTATCTGTTTTGGGTAAAGTTTGGGAGATCCTCTGTTTTGTCTTGGCTACCTACCCTGGAAAGAAAATAAACTTAATCATTGTTGGGTCAATAAATTTCAGACTCTATACCCCTGAGAACTGTTAACTATCATTGTTCTTCTTCCTCTGAAACTGATAGATGATCTCTCAATGCATAGAATCTGTGTCATCACTATAACATTTTTTGCTTCTGGATAAGCAGCTTTTTCCTCCTCAGAATTTCTAGGTCCCACTTCAGGAAGAGACTCATATCTGTTTTTAAATGCCAGTTATACAGATCTTCTTCCCTTCCCTTTTTCCTCTGTGCAACAGTCTGCCACTTTCCTGATAGGGGTCAACTTTCCCTACCTCCTTTGAGAATTTTTCTTTCTTCCTTATCATCCCAGAATATAAAAAGTCATTCTTTAAGGCCCTTCACTTTCTCCTCATTGAGGATGATGAATCTACATTTAAACATATAAAATATTTATTAAAAATTAAACTTAAAAATTATTATCTGACAGAAATACAAACATTTCATACTTATTGCAAGTCACCAAGTAAATTCTGCTGTTCTCCACAATAGCTACTACTTGTTGGTGTTTATATCTCCATCCTAAGTATCTAGATAAAACTTTTTTCAAGCAAATTATTAGTTTTTAATAACCTGTCTACCCTACCCAATTTCTTTACCTTAGTCTCTACAATTACATAGTAATGTTCATCTGCACCTTTGCATCAACCTTGCATGAAACTTTCAAGTTTCAACAATTTGCATTGAGCATCAATCCACTCTATAAGTTTACATAACCCCCTAAGATTCCATGTATCTTTTCTTGCTTAACATGATATCTTTACAACTGCTTTCATTTTATTTATTTTTTAACGTTTATTTCTTTTTAGTTTTCAACATTCATTTCCACAAGATTTTGAGTTCCAAATTTTCTCCCCATCTTTCCTCTCCCCCATCCCCAAAATGCCATGCATTCTGATTACTCCTTCCCCCACACAGCCCTCTCTTCTATGACACCCCTCCCTTTGTTTATCCCTGTCTTCTCTCCTGTCTTGTAAATTTCTATACCCCATTGCCTGTATTTCTTATTTTCCAGTTGTATGCAAAAAGAATTCTCAACATTAGTTCCTAAAACTTTGAGTTTCAAATTCTTTCCCTTCCTCCCTCTTCATCCATCCCCACTGAGAAGGCAAGCAATTCAATATAGGCTATATATGTGTAGGTTTGCAAATGACTTCGATCATAGTCATGTTGTATAAGACTAACTATATTTCCCTCCATCCTATCCTGTCCCTCATTTATTCTATTTTCTCTTTTGACCTTGTCCCCCCAAAACCGTTTGCTTCTATTTGCTCCCTTCTCCCATTTTCCCTCCCTTCCATCATCCCCCTACCCTACTTACCCCCTTCTCCCCTACTTTCCTGTACAGTAAGACAGATTTTCATACCAAATTGAGTGTGCATGCTATTACTCCCTTAAGTCAAATGTGATAACAGTAAGCTTCACTTTTTCCCTCTCACCTCCCCCCCTTTTCCCCTCCATTGAAAAAGCTTTTTCTTGCCCCTTTTATGAGAGATAATTTGCCCCATTCCATTTCTCCCTTTCTCCTTCTAATATATTCATCTTTCACTCCTTAATTTTATTTTTTTTAGATATCGTCCTTTCCTATTCAACTCACCCTGTGCCCTCTGTCCATACACACACACACACACACACACACACACACACGTATATACGTGTGTGTGTGTATAATCCCTCCAACTACCCAAATACTGAGAAAAGTTTAAAGAGTCACAAATATTATCTTTCCATGTAGCAATGTAAACAGTTCAACTTCAGTAAGTCCTTTAGTATTTCTCTTGTTTACCTATTCATGCTTATCTTGATTCTTGTGTTTGAAAGTCAGATTTTCTATTCCGTTCTGATCTTTTCATCAAAAATGCTTGAAAGTCCTCTATTCCATTGAATGACCATCTTTCCCTGAACTATTACCCTCAGTTTTGCTAGGTAGGTGATTCTTGGTTTTAATACTAGTTCCTTTGACTTCTGGAGTATCATATTCCAGGCTGTTTGATTCCTTAATGTAGAAGCTGCTAGATCTTGTGTTATCCTGATTGTATTTCCACAATACTTGAATTGTTTCTTTCTAGCTGCATGCAATATTTTCTCCTTGACCTGGGAATTCTGGAATTTGGCTAAAATACTGCTAGGAGTTTCTCTTTTTGGATCTCTTTCAGGAGGTGATTGGTGGATTCTTTCAATATTTATTTTGCCCTCTGGTTCTAGAGTATCCAGGCAGTTTTACTTGATAATTTCATGAAAGATTATAACTAGGCTCTTTTTTTTTTTTGATCATAGCTTTCAGGTAGTCCCATACTTTTTAAATTGTCTCTCCTGGATCTATTTTCCAGGTCAATTGTTTTTCCAGTGGGATATTTCACATTATCTTCTACTTTGTCATTCTTTTGGTTTTGTTTTGTAATTTTTTGGTTTCTCATAAAGTCACCAGCTTTCATCTGCTCCATTCTAATTTTTTGAAACTATTTTCTTCAGTGAGCTTTTGGACCTACTTTTCCATTTAGCTAATTCGGCTTTTTAAAGCACTTTTCTCCTCATTGGCTCTTTGAACCTCTTTTGTCAATTGAGTTAGCCTATTTTTAAAGGTGTTATTTTCTTCAACATTGTTTGGATCTCCTTTAGCAAGCTGTTGTCTCACTTTTCATGATTTTCTTGCATAGCTCTCATTTCTCTTCCCAATTTCTTCTCCACGTCTCTTACTTGATTTTCAAAATCCCTTATCTATAAATCTGGCATGTAAAACATTCCATGCTCCCTTAATTTGCTTATAAACTTTTTTGTGTGTAAATCATGTATTCATTTTGACCTTGTCTTGGTATACAGTGTGAGACGTTGATTTGTACCTAATTTCTTCCAAATTGCATTCCAGTTTTCCTAGCAACTTTTGTCAAATAGTAATTTCTTGTCCCAAAATCTTGGATATTTATGTTCATTAAAAAAAATATTAGACCAGAGTAATAGGGCCATTTACTACTACGTATTATGTACCCTCTATTGTCACTCTTTTTCTTAGCCAATATCAAATTGTTTTTATGATTATTGCTTACAGTACACTTTGAGATCTGATATCATCAAGTATTTTTCTTCACTTTTTTTCATTGATTCCTTTAATATTCTTGACTTTTTGTTCTTCAAGAAGAATTTTGCTATTTTTTCTAGTTCTCTAAAAGCATTATTTGGTAATTTGATTTGTATGGCATTGGATAAATAAATTTGGGTAGGATTTTCATATTTATAATATTGGCTCTGTCTATCCATGAGCAACTAATATTTCTCCAGTTGTTTAGATCTGACTTTATTTGCATGAAGTGTGTAGAAATTGTAATCATATATAGTTCCTGGAGTTGTCTTGGCATATGAACTCCCAAGTATTTTATACTGTCTCTGGTGATTTTAAATGAAATTTCTCTTTCTATTTCTAACTGCTGGACTTTGGTGGTAATACATTGTTGGTAAAATAGTAGGGGAGATTTATGTGGGTTTATTTATATCCTGCATCTTTGCTCAAGTTGCTCATTATTTCAATTAGGGTATTTTTTGTATTTTTCCCTGGGATTCTCTAAGCATACCATCATGTCACCTGCAAAGAGTGATAGTTTTGTTTCCCCTTTACCTATTTTTATTTGTTCAATTTCTTTTATCTTTTTGTTATAGCTAGCATTTCTAGAACAACATTAAATAATACTGGTGATAATGGACATCCTTGCTTCAGTCTTGATCTTATTGTAAAGGTTTCTAGCTTATCCCCATTACAGATAATATTTGCTATGATAGATACTAATTATTTAAAGGAAAGTTCATTTATTCCTATGCTTTATATTTTTTATTAGGAAGCGCTATATCTTGTAAAAGTGTTATATTTTGTAAAAAGATTTTTCTGCAATTATTCAGAAAATCATATTTTTGTTGGGTTTCTTAGTGATGTCAGTTATGCTGATAGAGTACTAATATTGAACCAGCCCTGCATTCCTGGTATAACTCCCACCTGGTCAAAGTGCATGATCTTTGTGTAACATTGTCATAATCTCCTTGGTAATACTTTATTTAAAATATTTTGCATCATAATTTACTAGAGAAATTGATCTAAATTTTCTTTCTTTGTTTTTGTTGTTCCTGATTCGCATATCAATATCATATTTATTTCATAAAAGGAATTTGGTAAAAACTTCATCTTTGCTATTTTTTCCAAATAAGTTCTATAGCATTGGGATTGATTGTTCTTTAAATGTTTGGTAGAATTTACTTGTGAATCCTTCTAGGCCTAAGGAGATTTTTTTAGGGAGTTCATTGATGATTTAGTTTCTTTTTTAAAGGTTACTTAAGTATTCTTTTCCCTCTTCTATTAATCTGGGAAATTAAATTTTTTGTAAATATTCATCAATTTTTCATAGGTTTTTAGATTTATTGCCACAAAATTGGGCAAAATAACTTCAAACAATTGTTTTAATTTCATCATCATTTGGTGCTGAATCACCCCTTTGTCAGTTTGGTTTTGTTCTTTCTTTTTAAATCAAATAACCAAGCACGTTATTTTTTTTAAAATAAACTCAAGGCCCATGCTTCCCTATGACTACATGTGCTATTATTCCTTTTGGCCCTGGGACTGTGAGCCAGAACTGTGTATGAGCAATACAACAGGGTCCTGAATTCAGCTCCAACAAAGGATCCCTTACAATTTCCTTCTTACCAGTTGTCTGATACCACACATACTTGCACACGTGAGCGCACACACACACACACACACACACACACACACACACATACATTCTCAGTGGGATGAAAGTTTCAAGAGCTGCTGATGGCACCAATGCAGCTGCCCACAAAGCACGGCTTGTGCTGTCTGCACTGCACTCTTGGGGCCCACCACCACTCTCATGATGCAGACCTTTCTTGCATACCTTCTAAGTTGTCTAGGGCTATAAAATTGTTTCATCCAGCTTTTTGTTGGTCCTGCTGTTCCTGAATTTGATTTGAGGCTATTTTTAGAATTGTTTGGAGGAGAATTTAATGGAGTTCCACTGAGTGCCTCTCTATTCCTTAATTCCCTCTAATTCCTAAACACCGTCCTTGTTTTCCCTTTATTGTATTTCAAGTCAGAAGTAGAATCTGACTGATATCTAGAGATTGTCTTCCTTGAAATATTCTTCAATTGCACTTTCTCAATTTTAATCTCTGACCTATTCCATACCATAAAAAATCTTCTAGTGGATTGCTTTTACCTTCTTTGGTTTAAGTCCTTCTCTTTTCTCCTTCTCCTTTTTCCCCCACAAACTTATTCCACAGAAATCTGAAGGAAATCTTTGGAATTGCAGGTGTAGAAAAATATTGTGGTACAGTTTTTAGAGAAGTGATCAACACAAATATTGAAATTTCCAAATATAGTGGCAATTGAGGAAGACTATGAGCTAGTTATTTTAAACTTTAGGAAAACAGATTGGAGATTGGTATCTGATAGCCATAAGGGTAAAGAAAAGTTGACACAAATGCATTGGGAGAGTGAAGAATACTGAGGCCAAATAGTCTGGAAGTAACATCTGGGAGCCAGCCTCTTGAGCTGTCTTTGATTAAAAACAATAACCAAAATCATATGATCAATAAAGTGGCAGAGCCAAGATATAAACTAAGAATTTCTGTCTCCAAGTCAAGTATTCTTTTTAGTACAAAATGCTATCTTTCTATACTATGTGTGTTTCTTTAGTGCAGTTGCTAATTATTCCTTCTCCCTACCATGCCTTTTGGAAAGGATCTGTGATAGGAGATGAATTCTACTTCTTGGTACACTAGTTACCACAGGAGTTAAAGGTCAGAAGCTGCTGAAAGTCTAGGAACCACAAACCTAGAATTCAATAGGGGAAATGGAGTGAGTCTCATAACCATTAACTGTCTGACCCCACCAAAGACTTCATGGTGAGTTACTTTTTAAAAAAGCAATGTTTGTACTCTGCCCCGGTGCCCATCTAGGCATCTTGGCCCAACTTCAGTGTTTATATTCTGTTAATCTAAACTTCTTTGAAATTCATGCTGCAAAAGGTCATTCAGTTTTTATTATGACTATTTTAAGAGGTGCATTTCTTTTGTAGGCCTGCCATGTTGGTTTAATTCCATAAGTGACTTCCGTTTAAACTACACATGGGACAACCCTTAGGAAGGGGTTACACATCAGATCAAGTTTCTAAAAGCGTTTTAGCATCATTCAGAATCAAAGAGAATATGCAAATGTGAGATAATGATCATTTTCATGACAAACAGGCTTTTATGTGTGCACATTATGCTCAGGCAATGCAGCTGGACAAAATGAGCATAGAATGCCTAGCTTCACTGTGCTAAAATAGCGAGTTAAACTATGACAGCTTAAGGGCTAAATGATCACATTAAATCTGCAATGAAAATCCCAGGTAAATGACTTGAATGAAAGATTAGTGCAGCCATAATGACCTGAGCCTCACAAGGAATTTTGCAATCATTCAGGCATCCCAATCTACTCTTCTACTGGTGACTTCCTCACTCCCTTGTTGACTCTTTGCTACCTCCTACTCCACCTGCAGCTTCACATATTATGTGAGTTTTTCCACAAAAGAGGTTGAAAAGTAACTCCCAATAACCTATGAAAATTATGTTTCCTTATCAGGACATTATTTCTTGAAATACCATATTTTCTATTACAGAACTCTTCCCCTATAGCCACTTATCCATATTGACCTTGGGGAAGTCATATATTCTCTCTGAGCCTCAATTTCCTTGTTTGCAGAAATACATTGTACATGAGACTAAATAATTTATGCATTTCTTCAAGAGCTGAAAGGATTAGCATATCGCATTGCCGTCTCCTAGTGAATTAACAACTGGCTAAAATCTCCAGATCTTTCTTTCAGAAGTGATTATTAATCAAGAATTCTCCACCTTGAATTTACAATGATGCTTTTATCAATCTAAGCCTTCCTGGCTCTTTGTGTTAACTTTTTCCTTTTTAGATCATCATGAACTAGTCCCTCAAATAGCATGTTCTAGGAATTTGGGGGAGTTACAAATTTATGCTCTCTGGCCTATCATTTGCAACTGCTCTCTGTTTTGAAAATTGGGACAACACATACCTTTTTCCCATCCTGTGGCACCTCTCCTGTTCACTGATATCTTTTAAGTATCACTGATAATGGACCTGAATGCATATTTACAGGGTCCTTTAGTACTCTTTGATGCAATTTATCCTGATTTTGAGTTCATTCAAAGCTTTTTTCTGTCTCTTTCTTCTTATCTTGAGTATCTATTCTTCATAAATCATTATACTACCCATTCAAAATATTCTGTTTCTCAGAGTAAGCAGAAATAAAATAATAATTGAGCATTTATTCCTACTCTGTCATTCATCATTGACATAGGATCACAGACTTTAGAGCTGAGAGTGACCCAAGAGATTTGTTTCACAGATGAAGGAACTGAAACCCCCTGATGGATAAATCATTTTCCCAAAGTCACAGAGTGTGTGGCAGAATCCAGATTTGAATTTAGATACTAAGAGTCCAAGCTCAGGACTATCCCTACTACATTCATACTACCTACCCATAATCTCATTCACTCCAAGAAGTAGTCCTATTTTTCTTTAATTCCCTCTCTTCTCTTTAATATAGCTTTTAAAAAAACAAAGAAACCATTTTATTTAGCTTTTCTTCCCAACTTCAGCTTAATCCAGGCTTTTGCATTAGAGAAATTATTCTTACACAACTGTGCCACACTTTTATATTCATTGTCTGTTACTTGCTCTTACTTCTGTCTTCTGTACAAATCTTTTAAAAATCTTAGTTAATCACTGAGGTGCTTGTAAAAACACATCAATCTCTTTTCTTCCTCAATGGAATTGTTTCTCTTTGTGTCTTCATAATTTTGTTTTCACAGCTTCATTACCCTCCTGGTCTGACACCTCACATGGAATTTTAGTCCATAGGAGCTTATCTAGTTTTTTCTAAGCCCTTCGAAATTTTTTCTCCTCAAATCATGTAAAATATTGATCAGTTTTCCTTTTCTTCTGTCTCACAAATTCTAACTTCTTTCCAATGTTTTTATCATTTCCACCCTACCAACCTTCTTGTAAGAGAAGTGCATTACTAGACTTGCAACATATGAAGTATTATTATGTAATTTATGGTGACTAACTAGTCTCCACCTCCACAAAACAGAACCAAATAAAATGTGGTTTAAGTACAATGCAAGCGGGTTAGGCTAATTATGGGGAAATTTTATCTAACTGTAGTAGCAGTTACTACTAAGTGTAGTAGAAAGAGAGAGAGAGAGAGAGAGAGAGAGAGAGAGAGAGAGAGAGAGAGCAACTCATATTTCTATACAGCTTAAAGCTTTATGAAGTGCTTTGCTCCCAATAACTCAGAGAGTTGGTAATGGAGGCATTCTTTTTTATCCCCATTTTACACAAAAATGAAGAATTTCTTTTTTTTTTTTATTTAACTTTTGACATTTATTTTCACAAAATTTTGGGTTACAAATTTTCTCCCCTTTTATCCCCCCCCCCCAAACCCAAGCATTCTAATTGCCCCTGTGACCAATCTGCTCTCTCTTCTATCCTCCCTCTCTGCCCTTGTCTCCATCTTCTCTTTTGTCTTGTAGGGCCAGATAGCTTTCTTTACCCCTTAACCTGTATTTCTTACTTCCTAGTGGTAAGAACATTACAGTTGATCCTAACACTTTGAGTTCCAACTTCTTTACCTCCCTCCCTCCCCACCCCTTCCCTTTGGAAGGCAAGCAATTCAATAAAGGCCAAATCTGTGTAGTTTTGCAAATGATTTCCTTAATAGTTGTGTTGTATAGGACTAACTATATTTCCCTCCATCCTATCCTGTCCCCCATTACTTCTATTCTCTTATGATCCTTTCCCTCCCCATGAGTGTCGACCTCGGATTGCATTCTCCTCCCCATGCCCTCCCCTCTATCCTCCCCCCCACCGCGCTTGTGCCCTTGTACCCCACTCTCCTGTATTGTGAGATAGGTTTTCCTATCAAAATGAGTGTGCATTTTATTCTTTCCTTTAGTGGAATGTGATGAGACTAGACTTCATGTTTTTCTCTCGCCTCCCCTCTTTATCCCTCCACTAATAAGTCTTTTGCTTGCTTCTTTTATGAGAGATAATTTGCCCCATTCAACTTTTCCCTTTCTCCTCCCAATATTTCTCTCTCACTGCTTGATTTCATTTTTTTTTAAGATATGATCCCATCCTCTTCAATTCACTCTGTGCACTCTGTCTCTATGTGTGTGTGCGTGTGTGCATGTGTGTGTGTGTACTCCCACCCAGTGCCCAGATACTGAAATGTTTCAAGAGTTACAAATATTGTCTTTCCATGTAGGAATGTAAATAGTTCAACTTTAGTAGGTCCCTTATGACTTCTCTTTGCTGTTCACCTTTTCATGGTTCTCTTCATTCTTGTGTTTGAAAGTCAAATTTTCTTTTCAGCTCTGGTCTTTTCATCAAGAAAATTTGAAAATCCTCTATTTCATTGAAAGACCATTTTTTCTCCTGAAGTATTATACTCAGTTTTGCTGGTTAGGTGATTCTTGGTTTTAGTCCTAGTTCCTTTGACTTCTAGAATATCCTATTCCATTCCCTTCGATCCCTTAATGTAGAGGGTGCTAGATCTTGTGTTATCCTGATTGTATTTCCACAATACTTGAATTGTTTCTTTCTAGCTGCTTGCAATATTTTCTCTTTCACCTGGGAATTCTGGAATTTGGCCACAATGTTCCTAGGAGTTTCTCTTTTTGGATCTCTTTCATGCGGTGTTCTGTGGATTGCTTGAATATTTATTTTGCCCTCTGGTTCTAGAATCTCAGGGCAGTTTTCCTTGATAATTTCATGGAAGATGATGTCTAGGCTCTTCTTTTGATCATGGTTTTCAGGTAGTCCCAAAATTTTTACATTGTCTCTCCTGAATCTATTTTCCAGGTCAGTTGATTTTCCAATAAGATATTTCACATTATCTTCCATTTTTCCAATCTTCTCGCTATGTTCTGTGATATCTGTCTTTCTCACAAAGTCCTTAGCGTCCGTCTGTACCATTCTAGTTTTGAAAGAACTATTTTCTTCAGTGAGCTTTTGAATCTCCTTTTCCATTTGGCTAATTCTGCTTTTGAAAGCATTCTTCTCCTCATTGGCTTTTTGAACCTCTTTTGCCAATTGAGTTAGGCTAGTTTTCAAGGTGTTAATTTCTTCAACATTTTTTTGATTCTCCTTTAGCAGGGAGCTGATCTGCTTTTCATGCTTTTCTTTCATCCCTCTCATTTCTCTTCCCAGTTTTTCCTCCACCTCTCTAACTTGATTTTCAAAATTCTTTTTGAGCTCTTCCATGGCCTGAGCCCATTGGGTGGGCTGGGACACAGAATCCTTGATTTCTGTGTCTTTGCCTGATGGTAAGTATTGTTCTTCCTCATCAGAAAGGAAGGGAGGAAATGTCTGGTCTCCAAGAAAGTAGCCTTTAATAGTTTTATTTCTTTTCCCTTTTCTAGGCATTCTCCCCAGCCAGTGACTTGTCCTCTGAATATTCTCCTCATTCCCACCTCGCCTCCTGGTCCTCCCAGCCAGCGTTTGGGGATTGAGATTCAAATGCTGCTTCCAGCCTTAGGGCTTTTGGCAGGGGCAGGGCTGCAATTCAGTGTGAGAATTAAGTTCAGGTGGTCAGGTCGGGGCAGGGCTGCCTCTCAGGCTCTGTTCCTTCAGGGGGTTTATGTACAGACCTTCCACAATGGATCCAAGCTCCGGCCCACTTGGGGAGCCCCTGTCTGCAGCCGCCTCTCAGCTTCTACCTCCCGGGGGGGCCCGAGCCATGGGGGCATCCCACTCCCCTCTCGACACGCCAAAGAGACTCTCTCACCGACTCCCGTCACCTGTGGGTGGCGGTACTTGTGCCGCCGCTTGAGATCCCGTCCCTGAAGCCTGCTTGGATCTGTACCTCTCGGAGCCACGGCCGCCATAGGTCTGGGCTGGGCTCCATGTCTGCAGCGCGACGGACCTTTTGCGAGAGGTTTGCAGGTCCCTCTGTGGGTGGAGGGACCCGCGTGGCCGCTGGAGATCCCGTCCCCGTAGCCCACTCGGATCTTTTCCTCTCAGTGTCGCTGCCGCTGCAGGGCTGCACTCAGCTCCCAGTCCCGGCGCCCAGTCCGCAGCGCAAAGGACCCCCCGCGAGAGGTTTGCAGGTCTCTCTGGAACAGAAATCTCCCTCGCTCCAATATTCCGTGGCCTCTGGGTGCAGGTGAGTTGGTCCCCTGTAGCCGTTCTGTGGGTTGTGGGTTCGGAGCTATGTGTATGTGCGTCTTTCTACTCCGCCATCTTGGCTCCGCCCCCAAAGATGAAGAATTTCAAAGAGAACAAGAGTTTGTGTGTTTATGAGAAACAAAGACAGAGAGAAAAAAGTATTAAATGTTGATATTTTAAACAGGGAAAACAACATGTAAAGGGGAACTGGAAAAGAGAAGGGACTACCAGAGGAGTGAAAATAACTAATGAGGAAGAGAAGAAAAATCTCAGGAGTCCATTAGCAAGTAAACCAACACATGGCTGGACACCCTCCTGAAATTGTGGTCTGGGTAAGGGAATCATTCACTAATGAGGAGAGCTAAACATTAGAGGTTTCTCTAAAGTAGCAAGGCAACTGGCAAAAAAGATAGGGAAAAAAATCAGAGAGTCATCAGGACTCAAATTTATATCTTTTAACTCCAAGATTAGTGCTCAAAAGTATTAAGGAATCACTTCCATACATTAAGTAGAAAATATTACTAAGTAAGTGATACTTTTTTGTTTTTAGGTTATCTTAGATAAAATTAGAGGATTGGACTGCATGGTTCCTCCTAGGCCTTTTTTAAAACTACAATTCTATGAAGTCAGTATGCTTATATTTTCCACTCAAATGCATAAGCACTAATTATTTATTTAGGATCTCCATTTTGTTCAGGGTGTCAGTGTAACCAGAAAACAGGTCCAGCTCAGAGATCTATGTTATCTCCAATTCAGCATCAGAAAATTATAATCACATAAAATTATGGCTTAAAAGTATCCTCCAAAGAAAGCAGTTTGGGGATCATAGGATCCAATTAGAATGTATCAGCATGCTCTACATAGAATTTTTCCAGTAAAATGAGGCTCTGTTTTAAATTTGGGTTGGAGAAAACCAGAGGAGGTTGCTCCATTTTGAAAGGAATTTGAAAAACTTCAAAACTTTAGTCAAGATGCTACCTCTCAGCAATATAAAAACTGAGTATAAAGGCCTCAGGGGTCACAAAAATGGAGAACTCGTGATATGGAGAAAGGGTAGGACTGAAGTTTGCATTTCACCATTTTACTTAAGAAGAACTAAAGGAAATTAAAACAGAGAGTCTCCTGCAGGGTAGGATTTAGTCATTTGGGTGAGATATTAAACTCAAGATTTCAATTTTATGTGTGTGCCATTACCTTAATATTGCATAATCTGGATGTTATTTTGATATTAATAAAAACTAGTTTGGGCGGAGGAAGAATAAAAAAAAATCCAAGGCATAAAACTATTGCTAATTTTAATACACTTTCCATAATAAATGCACTGCTTTGAAAAAAAGCTTCCATCTCTACATGTGTAAATAATTTAGCTTGACTTATTAACTTTCATAAACTGGAGGATGTTTTTACTTCAGACAACTCTGACACTTTGCACAGGCAGTTTGATCCACAGCTTTCTTCAGGGTCCAGCAAAATGTGTTTTTCCATAGGATGCCATTCTGAACCACTTTACTTTTAAAAGTCCAGAAAACACATCCTATCAGGGTTTTTCAAATAGTTCTTTCTAGAGGTGTTAATGGCAGTTGGGAAACCTCTTGAGCCATCCACCCACAAGACTTCGCTCAGATTTATGGACTCTGACAGAAAAATGTGAAGAAAACAATGAGAATGGCAGCTAAGTATTTATTTTAAAATATTCCTCAAAGTATTAATAGACTCCTTTGAAACTTTCTAAGATGTTGTGCTACAGGAGCAGCTGAGACAGAATTCTAATTGGGCTTCCTTTGTTATTGTTTGTGTTGTTGCTACTTCATCCTGATAAGAAAAAATTAAGCAAAATATTTTATTTTAGAAATGAATTTGAAACAACCCATCTTACTTCTGTTTCTAAAAACTCTTGGGAAAATGCCATCAAAGGAGCAATTACAACCAAATACTCCATCATAAATCCACTGGAAGTGCCTCAATCATTTTTGACTAGAGTAGCTTAAGATGGAGTCAAGAATGACACGTGCTTGATTGACAAGCATTTGTACCAGGGCAGAAGTGTGCAAGCTTGTAATATTTTGCTGAGAAAGGTAAGTTCTCTCTAAGATACATGACCTCAAGGAAGACTGCATAATTCCAAAGTCATGGAATGTCCTTGCTCACTATCTGTCATGCAGCTTTGCTGTTGTATTTTCAGTCTATGCTTCTACATTACAGTATTTAAAAGACCAAAGGAACTGTTTAGACAGGCAAAAGCCCTTAAAGATGGTCTGGCCTATTATCTTAATTTTAGGGATATGGAAACTAGGGTTTCTTGCTAAGTGGTGTGCCCAAGTTTACACAGGTAATAAGTAGCAGAGCAGATGTTCAGATTCAGATATTCTTCTTACCAGTACACTACATACATCTCTCATTTCCAAAGGGAGAGAAGCCCAATTTTTATATTTTGCTATCCTAAATCTGACAAATGCCAATAAATATAAATATATTCTATACAAAGAAGGGAAAAATAGAACTATATCTGAAACCACAAATTTTATTAGAGTGATACTAGCATTTTTAAATGATCAGCCAGCTGAAGTCTGAGGCACCCATATAAGAGCCCTTCCAATTAAATATCTTTTACGTCCATAACATGGATTTCTGTAATGTATTCTCTAATCTCAAGGGAAAACATTAATGTGTGTGAGTGCTATATGTTGTGTGTGTGCTGTGCATTATATGTGTAATCAAAGAATGGAATTGAGTCCCTAAGTTTCAATCTCTGTTGTTCAACAATGTTTCTGACCAGATATTGAATAACCTATATAGATCAGTGTTTTCAAACTATAGTCTCTATAATTCAGGTGTTTTACATGATGTAAGGAAAAGGTTCCATAATGGAACCCATACCCTAACACCCTAAAGTTGGAGCTTAACAGTATTCAATTTTGAGGATACCATACCTATAAATAATATTTTTGTGCCATAGAATTTTCTCTGGAAAAATCATCTGTGAAAATAACTCATATTTAGGACTCCAAAAATGTGAGTAGAAGGGTACATATCTTCCATCTGAGCACTCAAAGTAACAATACATTCTGGTTATAGGACAATCTTTATTTCATCCTTGTTATATGAGAGGCATTTGTTTCATGTAAATTGGATTGCTTTCCTATTAGGGGGACAGAAAGGCAGTCTGGGGGGAAGGGGGGGGTTGATTGGTCCAGGATAGCAGGACTTGAATTATTGGCTTAGCTTCTATATAATCTGAGACACAAAAGGCTAGCTTATGAGAAGTGGGTATTCCTGAGATTTGGCAGAATTCCCACTGTTCTGTGAAATATCATTGCTGCCATGATGACTTTGGGGGCTGAAGGGAATAGTGTCTACTTTAATTAGTAAATGAATCATTAAAAATCTTTTACTGTAAGTAAATTTTTTGTATTGAATTTTGTGGTCCACAAGTGTTTCACCACATTTCAATCTCATCCAAATCACTATGCTGACCTGAGCTAAATCTGGTCCAGAATATACACACACACACATACACACACACACAGAAAAGAGAGAGAGAGAGAGAGAGAGAGAGAGAGAGAGAGAGAGAGAGAGAGAGAGAGAGAGAGAGAGAGAGAGAGACAGACAGACAGACAGACAGAGAGAGAGAGAGAGGGGGGCAGAGGGACAGCACGCAAAAAATACCAGGGTCTAATTATAGTCCAGAAACAACATCAAAATTCTCTTACCACTCTGCTAAGGTCCACCTTTTCCTCAGATCCAGACCCATTTCATCACCCTGTGGTTGTTAAAAGGAAAATAAGTTTGAAGTTACCAAAGGGGTAACCTCCTAACTTGTTGGTGAGACCCACTTTAACCCCAGGGCTCACAGATATCAAATGACTTTTTGTATGTAACATTAAAGGCTTAGGCTTCTCTAGAAAGAAAAATGATTTTGAGATTGCTGGAGATGCATCTTTCTTATCATTGGAACTATACTAACTGAATAACTCACACTAATAGCAGAAAAATTCTAGGCCTTTGGCTCCCCAACATTATGCCTTGGTCCCTTGTTGCTGTTCTCACCTTGGGGATCATTTACTCTTCTTTCCAAGAAGCTTGAACTATCCAAGAACTCCCCCTTCTCGAGATAGAAGTTTGGATTCTGGGATCCTTTTCCTCCCAAGACACTTTTTCTCTCAAATCTTCTTCCATATTTCTACAGAAGTCTGAGTGCCAGAACTTTCAAACAAAGGCTGGTGACTAACTTACTAACATTATTTGTTAAGTGACCCAAAAGTAGTACAAAAAATAAGGCTTGAAGGTATTCAGAGAACATAAATATCATTGTGGCTTGTATGACACAAAAAGCTTCTTGGGAGAAGACAGACTTGAGGAGGACCTTGAAATATAGGGAAAATGTATATAGAAGGTAAGAAAGGAGGACAATGTAAGAAAATGGCATTAATCTTGGTAACAAACTATAAAAGGCATGCAAAGTAAGGTAAATGAAAACACGTGTATGAAACATAGCATAACATCCTGGACCTTACAAAGAGTCAGATTCTCAGGCCTAAAAGGGGTATCTGATACTATCTGGTCTAACTCATGTTACTCTCTTTTACCATATCCATTAAACATGGCCATGAACTCTGTCTATGAACACACCCCTAATGTGGAGCTATGTTGGAGCTATTTTAAGTTAATAATAAAAGCATTTTTATGGTGCTTTAAGGTTCACAAAGTCATTTACATACACAGTTTCACTTGGCCCTCACAACAACCTTAACAGGTAAGTGCTATTCTTATCCCCATTTTACAAGTAAGGAATCATTGTAGGCTAGATTAAGTGACTTTCCGAGGATTGTATACCTAAGAAATATCCGAGATGCAATTTGAAAAAAAAAAAAAAAACATTTCCCTGACCCCAATTCTAGCACTCTGGGACCTTTCTACCTATCTACTACCACCTAGCTTTCAATTAAAGTTGAAATTTTCTCGCTTCACAATAACTCCCAGTCACTGATATTACTTCTGTCCTCTATTATTACATGGAATAAATCTAATCCTTAATTTAGATGGGATATGCTGTGAATGAATAGACCACTGGAAAAAATCATAGATATAACCAAAGTAATTCTCAGAGAAAAATACACATATGGAAATATTTTAATTAACAAAAGAAAAACAGAACAGATTGATGAATTTAGCATGTAACTAAAAAAAACCTTAAAAACCAAGGAAACCCTAAAAACAAAAATAGAAATTCAATAAATAACTTAATAAAATAAAATGAAAAATACAATTGAATTGATAAATAAAACCATGAATTAAAAAACTAATAAAATAGCAAAACCGTCAATTAAACTGTGCGTGTGAGAGAGAGAGAGAGAGACAGAGAGAGAGAAGCAAGGGAGAAAAAAGAAAATTAAATAACTGCCAATATAAAAATGAAAAACAATATAAAAGTGAAGAAAATTATTAGACTTTTTTTCTAAATTACCTTATAAAAACTAATAAAAGTATGGATATTTACAAAAATACCCAGATTAACAGAAAAAGAAATAGAACATTTAAATGACCCAGTTTCAGAAAAAATAAATTGAACAAGCAATAAAAGAATTCTAGAAAAAAAGGACAAGATCAAATGGATTTGCAAGTATCTCTTGAATATTTGAATAAAAATAGTTCTAATAATACTTAAACTGTTTGCAAAAATATGGAAAAAAGGAATCCTATCAAATTCTATCTGATACAATTATAACTGATATATGAAAGATATAAAGGTATAAAACAGAGATAGTAAACCATAGACCAATATTCCTAATAAATATCAATCACAAAATTGAATAAAATATTAACAATGACACTTAAACAATAAAACACTGAAGCAGAGGTTAAGTGAATTCTCAGTCACAGAGCTAGTCAATTGATCAGATTTGAATTCAGTTATTCCTAATTTGAAGTCCAACACTGTGCCTCCTAGCATATATGTTATGATCAGACTCACACATTCAAACATATATACACACATACACAAAATGTGTATATTAATGTGTGTATATTGTGTATATATGTTATATTGAGAGCCCATTGAAAGATTAAAATACATAAGAACAAGAACTATTTCCCAATATTAAAAAATGGTCAAAGACTATGGATTTGCAGTTCTCAAAAAATGTTCCAAACCTGAATGTAAATTAAAAGAATTTGGAGGTTCTACCTCACACAAATCAGATTAGCAAAGATGACAAAAAAGAAAAAAGACAAGTTTTGGAAGAGCTGATATTGAGCCATTCTAGAAAGCATCTTAGAACTATACACAAAAAGTCACTAAACTACGCATTATGTAACTACTACCTAGTATATGCTCCAGAACACCCCCTCTTTTTAGAAAGAAAGAACCCATATGCACAAAGACATTTGCACTGATACTTTGTTTGTTATAGTAAAGAACTGGAAACTAAAGGGGTTCCCATTAATTAGAGAATGGAACAAATTATGAAGGCTTATTATTGCCCTATTAGAAATAACAAAAGGGACAGAATGAAAGAAACCTTGGAAGACTTCTATGACTTGATAGAGAGTGAAGTGAGCAGAACCAGGACAAGAATTATAACAACATTGTAAAGACAAACAACTTTGAAAGACTTAAGAACTCTGATCAAAACAACGACTAACCATGATGGTAGAGGGCTGATGATGAAGCATGCTACCTACCTTCTCACAGAGAGATAATATCTCCTCAGATGAGAAGAAAAGCTATCCCTCTTTCTGATATGACTTATGCCTTCCATCTACTGCTATGCAACATGTTCCCTAGGGGAGGACAGCAATGGGCCAGGATGACAACTTCTCATCTGCTCCAAAGCAATAACTTCCATCTGTGCTAGAAAAAGTCAAATTCCACCTCATGCTACCAATGTGGTCTCCAAATGGGTCTGTGGAGAATCTCCAATGCAAAAAAGAGCAGTCTTTCCTTTGACCTCAGGTCTTCCATCCCACTGCATCTGTCCCTTGAGGGAAGAGGAAAGTTGATGGGGAATTAGATTTCCTTTTCCTGCTGTGCAAGTTCAACTTCCACCTCTTGTAGTACCTATTTTTGCCTAATCTTCAGGCCTTTGGAGGAAAGAGTGGAGTCTCCCACATGACCATCTGACTAAGTCCCTTCCATTTCATATTGCACTATCTCCAAGATGATCTCTAGCCTCCTTTCAGAAGAGAAAAGACACCTCAATGACTATTCTTATACCTAGTCATACCTTACAAATCTGAATGATTCTAAACCCCTCTAGGTCATCATTCAAACCTGTTTCCCACTCCCACAATATGATTCTTCACTCCCATCCCCCTCAACCCTCCTACCCCAAAGTTTTAACCAAACATTGTGTCCTGGAGAATGCTTGCTCCACAGACAACAAACTTCTCTTCATCTAAAATCTTATTCTCCCATTCCTTCCATCTGCTAGTTTTTATTAAAACATACCTCCCCCCAATGACACAGTTTTCCTTGCCACTCTTTCAAGTATTGGCTGTATCTTCACTCATTCCCCTTGGGTGAGGTGGGAGGATTGGAATATTACTTTTTTCCCATAGTTACTTCCTAGTTCTCTCCCTATCTACGCAGAGCCAATGTGACATCCAAAGGGCCTACCACAGCCATGAACATCCAGGTGCAATTCTGAATCTCAAAATACCACAGACTCTCTGCATGGAAGGCAGAACCAAAACCTTTATTTAGACACAAGAAAGCCAAATCCTTCACTGGAACACAAATCTATACACAATAACAAAGCAGAAAACAATACCATCCCTAAGCCTTCCCCCTGCAAGTCTTTCCATAAACTAAGTGTATTAAACAAATCATAAACAAACCCTTTTCACTCACACTAGCCTGCTCACCTGTATTCTCCCTGGCTCTCATGACTAAGATTGGTCTCATGACTTAGCTCTGCTCTAGCTCCACCTCTTCCTGTTCCACCCATTCAGCAAACTCCTCCCACCACAAGCTCCATGTGACTCAGACTCATGTAACTCAGGCTTCCATGTGACCCAGGCAGGTTACATTGGCCTATTAAAGAATAAGAAAGATTTTCCATTTAAATTATCATTGCAATTCATCACTTAGTAACTTCTCTTCCTTTGAGGTCTGTGCTCCTCATCTCTACCATCCAATTAAAATCCTGGTAGATGTTATCTGAAGGCCTCCAGGTAACCCCTTTGTTATATCAATGAGTTTAGTGCGTGGCTGACAAATTTTCTCTCCTTCCTAACTCTTGCTTATATACTATGGGACTATAGTATACATATTGACTCTCCCACAAACACACTAATCACTCATTTCCTTAATCAATTCCCCCATTCCACCTCAGCCACATACAAAGATAACCAGACTCTTGATCTTGTCATCACCTACCTTTCCTTTCTATGATGATAATGATGATAACGATGATGATGATGGCAATCCAAGACTAAGTGACTTGACCAGGGTCACACCTTCCTTTATCAACTATCTCACAGGACCTCTCTTAAACTTTTTCAAACCCCATCATCTCAGCCAAGAAGCTTGCCTCCAATATTCTAATATTTTTATACTTTACTACCTGCCACATACTTTCCCAACCCCTCTTAATTCTAGTTCTTTTCCTCTCAATTATTTTTATTTGTCCTTTATATAGTTTGTTTTTTGTCTCCTCCATTAGATGGTAAGCTCCTTGAGGACAGGTACTATCTTTTACCACTTTTTGGATCCCAAGTATTTAGCACAGTACTTGGCACATAACTGGTTGGTTGTTGTCTCTTGTGTTCAAAAAGGATCAAATTGACATCATCATATCAGGGTCAATGTACGGTGCATCCAACTGTGGCTGATCAAATCAATACAAGCTCAGAATGCTCTAACATGAGTCAGGCATAAATAATCCATGTGAACATTTGGAGTAGAGATGTCACTAAATCTGTGTATCTCATGTTTGTTAGTTTGTTTTGAACTACTGCAATTCTGCTTTGCTCATAGATTCATTGTGCTTAGCGTAGTGCCTGGCACATAGTAAGTATTTAATAAATATTGATTGATTGCACTGGAGGTGCAGAGAGACATGTTTTTTTCCATATATGAGTAATATATGGATTTGTGTTGCAAAACTAGGTTAATTAGAAAGGATAATCTCCCTTCCTCCCTCTCCCTCTCCGTCTCCCTCCCTCCCCTCTCTCTCTCTCTCTCTCTCTCTCTCTCTCTCTCTCTCTCTCTCTCTCTCTCTCTCTCTCTCTCTCTCTCTGTCTCTCTCTGTCTTTGTCTCTCTGTCTCTGTCTTTCTGTCTCTCTCTTTCTCTCTCTCTCTCTTTTTTCCTCAAATGGGAGAAAATTGAGGACTGATGGTAATGTCCCCTCAAAAAGAATGAACTAGAAAGTATAATGAGGCCTTTAAAAATGCACCAGAGGATAAAAGGAAGTCCAGTATGAGACACAAAGAAACAGGTCAATTTGAAACTAGTGTATAAATTACATTTTAGTTTTAAAAAAAAAGTTTTAAAAAAAGCAAGCTGTATGTAACAAATTTTCATGTTCCATATACAATCCTCTTTCTGTTCTTTGTTTTGGACATGTCTGTTGCTACTGGTCAAGATTTCAATAATAAAAACTGAAATGAAAATAAGCCTACATCGTAAATTTAAACAATTTTCAACACTAAAAATCAGTTGTAATTACTACACAAGATAATGTATCGTAAAATCCAAATCTGGCGTTTTCTTCAATCATACAAAAGCACATTTTGGTACATAAGTCCACATTTCAAAAGTCAGAATCCAGATCATTTGAAACTTTAAAAACGTTTTATCATGTTTGCACTTAAATACTATGTTTTTTACAATTAATAAATTGTTTTAAGAGAGCCTGTTATGAACACTTAACTTTCATTGAGCGGTTTCCTTGAGAATGTGGCCAAGTGTCAGTGTATAGTTCCTGCTTGATGTTGCATATAATTTTTTAGGATATTCTGAATGGCATGTGCTAATTATTTAGTACAATAGCTAATCTTATGGAGCTGAAAGACTAACAGAAGGGGTATAATTACTTATAATAGAAATGTCTAGTTTTTGTTCAAACCAAAGTGTGGGAGGTGGGAAAAATTAACACCATCCTTTGAACATTGAAATAGTTAATATTGTCAGGACTTTGTTACTAGTAACACTGGAAGACTAACCATATGTCCTAGACTTTCAAGGCAAACACTGCGGCTGAGTGAAATTTACAGCAGTTACTAAAGAACGTGTTTAGACTTTATTTCCATTAGCAGATTAAAAGTTTCCTTAATTTGGGTTCTGGCATGACAACCCCTTCTACCATTACCATTTTGTACTGTTTGCATCCCATGAAATCATAGCCTTGTTGAGGTAACAAATAAAGTAAATCGAGCATGCACAAGTTAGACAGCATACAGTAGGTGCCCAGTCATTTCTAATAATAGAAGTTTTATCATAACTTTGGGAGCAGGGTCAAGAAACTCACTATTGGCCAATAGGGTTAGTTATACCAGATCACCATTATCATCATCATCATCGTCATCATTACTACAAAATTTGCAAAGTGCTTTACATATATTAACTTATTGGATCATCAAAAAAACTCTGTGAGATAGGCATTATTATCATTCCTGTTTTAAAGACAAGAAACATGAGGGACAGAGAGATGAAGTGATTTGCCCAGTTGTATTTGTCATAACTTGCCATGTATCTGAGGTTAAAATTTGATTTTTTTTGGTGCTCTGGAATCCAAGTCTTACACTCTATCCACTATGCTACTTAATGTTTACTAAATGAGTTTGTATTTCTAGGAAAAGAATCATGGAACTTTATTTTGTACAAGAGACCTCAGAGATCACCTAATTCAATCCTATTTATAGTTGATGAAATGAAGGGCACTAGAAATAAAAATGATTGCCCAAGGCCACAGAAATATAATATCAAAGCCAGAAATAGAGCCCAGTCTTGAAGAGTTCTAATTCATGGCCCTTTCCACCTTTAACATAGACAGTAGTTTATTTGGCTATAGAAAAATAATGATACATTCCACATATAGCAATGATCTATATATCACATATAGTTTGAGCTAGGAACTGAGTGATAACAAGCCACCAAGCAATCACAAAGGTCAAAAGGCAACTATGCTGGGATCTAATCCAAAATGCTTAGGTAAAGAAACTGAGACTGAAAAAGATTAAGTGAAGATGTTTATTCTGCTGCTGCTAAGGGACAAAGACTCCTCTCCCCTCTCTACCAGGCTTCCTCATGTTGCCAAGTGATTATAGTCTACTAGCTTATATTGGCCATAGATATTTATCATTTAGCATCATCTGGATTTGATGCAAAGAATGTATCTAATAAATATAGCCACCTTGTACAACAATTAATCTGCTACATATTTGCTCATATTGTTCCCCTTTCTGGGAAAGAATACCCTTACTCTAGTCTTCCAATTAATTTTATACCACCCATTCTTTATGGCTGCTATTCTTCCTTCTATCTCCGCTGGGAAACCTTTCCGGTGTGCCAAGCCACAAAGATTTCTGTCCTCTCTGGTTTTACTTTCTAACTGCATTGATCAAAAAGCACATTATATTTTGTCCTATTCCCTAATTATTGATACCACACAACTTAGAACTTTGAATTTATCATTTGTAAAATGACTTGGTTGGCTTATATAACATCCAAGGTCCCTTTCAGCTATGATCTTTGATAGTTCTATGATTTCTGTAGTTCCATAAAGTTCAGGTGTGTGCGGGCCCATGGTATAGAGGAAAGAACCTGGTACTAGAAGTCAACTGTCTTGTATTCTAGTCCCAGTTCTAGAGATTTCTTACTTACATGACCATGGCTAATATATTCAACTTCTCGAGGCTTCAGTTTACCCACCAATAAAGAGATAATTGGACTACATGATTCCAAAAGTTCCTCCCAGCTCTAATATTATAATCTACTCTATATTGTTATATTTTATCCCATGTATCAATAGAAAATGGATATGAGTCAGATTTCCCAATTAGCCTATATAAGCTACTTGAGTGCAGGGATCATGTTTCATACCATTTTCCCCCACAACACCTAGCACAATTCTAAGCACATTTGAGGTTCTTAATAAATATTTGTCAGTTGCCTGACTTAATTTACATGCAAGTGATTGGGGTAAATGTTTTGGGAATGGAAGTTAATTAGAGAAGAAACACAAAAACCAATTCAATTATTTGGGAGCTGGTGTTCCTCTTCACGCATACTTCTTCCTCATCCTCTTCTTTGTCTTTCAGCAGTTTCATTATTCTTTGCCAAATTCCTTGAGATTTGGGGAAAAGAGGGAGAGGATTTAAAATTCAATAGGCCTAACTGTGCACCTTATTCACCATCTTACTAAAGAATTTTCATCCTGGAAAGCAAATAAAATTATGGACTAAAACATAGAATCTGTGGAATTTAATTACCTATATACCATTGGAATAGATACTTGAAAGCTGGACAAAAAAAGTACTTAATCAATATGTTCTCATTTCTTTTGTATCTCCCTTAACACCCAACACAGATCCTTGCATGCAATATAGATCCTGAATAAATAGTCATTGAATGAATGGAATTCCCATTTGATAGTGACACTGGGAAGTTTGCAAATGAATCTTGATGATGTGCAAATCCAATTCTTGTACCCACCTTGTACACAGACTTCTGCAAAACAAACATTTCTCAGAACAGAAAGATTGTGTGTACTAAAAATAATCAATAATATTTTCACATATTAGTCACTTAATATATGCTTACTAAATTGATTAATCCATGAATATTTGGTTACTGGATCCTGTACAAAAGAGAGGTTCCTGTTCTTCTCTTAGGTTACATCCAAGTCCTCAAACTATATGCATATTTTTGGTTCAACACTAATTTGTTATTATTTTCTTCTTAAACTCTAAATCTCATTAAGGTCAAAAATTTTAGAATCCAAAGGAATCTTAGAGTCAGAAAACCATAAAATGTGAGAGCTGGAGGGGACTTAGAAATTATCATATTACTTCCACAATCTATCTCCAAAATTATTTTTCAACCTCTATTCATTGAATTTACTTTGCACAAGATGTTTTACCCATGACACACTGCTTGCTATTACCAAAGCTTGTCCTGCTTTCTCTTACCTCCTCCTCCTCCCTGACCAATCCCTGGAACAGATTCTCCCCAGGAGCTGAAAGGTTCAGAAGCTATATTGTCTATGATTCCATTACTAATTCCCTCTTTTATTAAATGTCAGGTCAATCCATCTGTCCCTTCCTATACATATAATCATAAAAGAAGTAAGAAAATATAGTTCATTTATGCACAGCAACAACCACAGTGTGTGAGAGTTTTTTCTGGTAGACTTAGATTTTTGTAATAACACAAGAACTTCTTACCAAAAAAAAAAAAAAAATCCCAATGGAGGATCTCAAGGCAAAATGCCTGCCACACTCAGAGAGAGAAATATGGAAGTCACTCACATATTGTAGCAGATCATGTTTGTGTATGTGCATGTGTTTGTGTATCATGTTCTGATTTGTTATATGATTTCTTTCATTTATCTTAGTCTGACTACATAGCATGACTATAGTGAAAATATACTCAATAGGAAAGTATATGTAGAATCTATACAGAATTGTATGCAGTCGTGGGGAGGGAGGGGGGGAGTGGGGGGGTAGGTGGGGGGGATAAAATCACAATTGTATGGCAGTGATTGTTAAACATTACAAAATAAAAAAAAAGAGAGAAAATATAGTTCAAATGTTTTATCATCTTGTTAAACTGTAAGCAGTTTGAAGGTAAGAACTTTCAAAGATTTGGTAAGCATCCACATAGCCCAAAACTAGGTTAATGTTAGGTGAAAAAAGGTAAAATCATAGCAACTGCAGTTGAGAGGAAGAAATGTCTTTAATTTACCAATAAAGAAATCAGGGTCCAGAGAGGGGAAATGATTTAACCTAAGCACACATATAGTTAATGACAGAACCAGAAATAGAACTCATATCTCAGGTGTATCTTGAACAAAAACAGTTTTAAACAATCATAAGCACTAATGGTTTCATACAAGCAGTGGTGAGCAGTTACTACCTGAAAGACTGGTTTCAAAATTTCCATACTTGATGGGGCAGAGCCAAGATGGTGGAGTAAAAGCAGGGACTTGCTCGAGCTCTCCCCAAACCCCTCCAAATACCTGTAAAAATGACTGACCAAATTCTGGAGCTACAGAATCCACAGAATGAAAGAGTGAAGCAAATCTCCAATCCAACATAGCCTGGAAAGTTGTCAGGAAGTGTCTATCACATTAGACTGGATGCAGAGTGCAGTCCAGCATGGGCCACACTGGCACAGATAGTACCTGAGTAGGACTCAGGAAACTGAATCACTGGCAGCTATGGCATTTTCCAGATTTCTTGATCCCAAAATGCTGAGGACAACTTGGAAGGTCAGTGGGAAAAACTTGTCAGCCCTGTGTGAAAGAATAATGTAATATGACCCCAGCCCTGGGGTGGCTAAACTCTCAGCAGTCACAGCAACAGCAACAGCGGCAGTTTCAGGAGCACTAGGTTAACTGATTGTGAGGGGATTGAGCAGTTGATTGGAGACGGATTGCAGGGATCTCTTTGCCAGTGCTGAGGTAGGATTCTTTGCTCTGCCCTGCTTGGGTCTAGGTCCTGGGTGGTGGTCCTAGGGCAAGGGAGAAGGCTGGCATGGTGTAGCTTGTGTCAGTGGTAGAGAGGAAATCCTAGCAGCTCCAATGCAGAAAACAGTGCTTGAGGTCACTCACAGACTAGAGCATAGAGGAGTAAACATCTCTCCTTTGATGATACAACCTTGGAAGAGATGAAAATTTGCTGATCCCTAGAAATATTTCTGAAAACAGATGCACTAAACCCCTGAAGCTTGGGACAGTACACACACATACACCCACTGGAAGGAAAGAACTACCTTGAGAAAGAGCTCAAAAGTCAAGTAATTGGCTGAGGAAATGAGCAAACAGTAGGGCAAAAATATCAGACTATAGAATCTTACTTTGGTGACAAGGAAGATCAAAACATACAAGCAGAAGGAGACAACAAAGTCAAAATTCTGACATCCAAAGCATCCAAGAAAAATATGAATTGGTCTCAGGCTATGGACAAACCCAGAAAGGATTTTGAAAATCAAGTAAGAGAAGTAGAGGAAAAATTGGAAAGTGAAATGAGAGTGATGCAAGCAAATCACAAAAAACAAGTCAACAATTTTCTAAAGAAGACCCAAAAAATGCCAAAAAATAATAATAATTTAAAAATAGACTAACACGAATGGCAAAAGAGGTCCAAAAATTAATGAGGAAAAGAATATCTTGAAAGGCACAATTGGCCAAATAGAAAAGGAGACCCAAAAGTTCGCTGAAGAAAATAATTCCTTAAAAATTCAAATGGCACTGATGGAAGCTAATGACTATGAGAGACCAATAAATTACAAAAAAAAATGTTAAAAATTGTTTTTCCATGCAAATGGGAAATGATACATGCAGACAATAAAGTATATAAATTGATCTTGCCCTACAAGAAAGTAGAGGAGAAGGTGATAAAAGAAGGGGTTGCGTGATAGAAGGGAGGACAGGAAATAGAAGGGATGGGGTAATCAGAATGCACACTGTCTTGGGGGAGGGGGAGAAGAGAGATGGGGAGAAAATTTGGAACCCAAAATCTTGTGGAAGTGAATGCTGAAAACTATAAATAAATAAATTACTTAAAAACATTTCCACACTTGAGGTGAATGCTTTTGTCATTAATGAAGACATCTCTTACCATGACTATCCCTTTCACAAAACATCTTCATTTATCCATCTAACAAACATCCGTTATTGCTCTACTGCTGTAGGACAATTTTATGCACTATCAGAGTCACACAGTTTCACTGTCTCTCACTCTACTGGAACTTGTAATCTAACAGTGAGATACCAATACTAATTCAATTGGTTAAAAATACAAGATCGCAGGATAATACAAAACTATGTGCTTCATGAGGTACAAAGGGAAAATTCATTACTGAGAAGGATCAAGAAAGACTTCCTGGAGGAGGGAGCTTCAATAAAAAGGAAATAGAAGAGCTTTCTAAAAACAGGTAATAGTGTGAGACCACAAGTGGCAGAACACAGTCTTCCCCTTTTCTTCAAGAACAAAGAGTAGCCCTGGTTGATTAGAGTTTAGAGTACGCAAAATGGAGTCAAAATGAGTCAGTTCTGGAAAAGTGAGGTGACATCAGAGACCAGTGATCCTTGTATGTCAGGTCAAAGCATTTCAACTTTATTCAGCAGGCAAAAAACAGACCAGTCTCTGGCTACTGAGAGCTTCTTTTCTACTGAGGGAGATACTTTATATGAATATGAATGTAAAATATATAAAAAATAAAGATTATTTGAGGTGGGGGAGCAGATATATCAGCATCTGAGGTAAGATCAAGAAATTACTAAAAAAATGTTTCCATCACTTACCATAGTGCCTGGCAAATAATAGGTACTTTGTAAGTGCATACTGATTAACTGGAATGAGGACATTCTGAGTTAGGGAAGTAAAACTGAAGCTTCTTAAGTATGGAAACCATGCTTTATTGTATCTCAGTAACTAGTATAAGACGACACATGGTGGGCACTTAATAGATACATTGGTTGGTATGATGAAATTCCAGAGTCCAGAAGCAGCACAGAGAATACAAACCATGTCCTAGCCATAGGATCTGGATTTCCTTCACATAGTAATGGGCTCAGCACATAATAAGTGTTCCATATTTTTTCCTGACTGCACTGAAAGACAGAGGTGAGGAAGTATGGCCTAAATGCAAAATGGTGAGAAATTCTTTGAAATCCCCTTTATTGCAAGAATAAAAATAACCTCAAGCACATAAATGATACTAAGAACTTTACTATGTAGGTAATAGGTAACAAATAAAGGGTTTGAATGGAAGAGTGACATAACAAATCTATGCACCAGAAATATTGCTCCTCTCCTCTATCTCACTTACTGATTATCAGCTCCAAATCATGCTACCCGTATCCATCATTTCCACTTTGTTCTCACCAGGAAATTTGCATTCCTCCTTGGGAATCACCATGGACTCTGAAAGGTGAGCATTTGCCTCATCTTTCTCAGAACAAAGCCTTCTTTTCACTCTCTGTTCATTCATAGCTTTTACTCTCCTGACCTTTCTATAACTCCCCTTTTCATATTATTTTGCACACTTTAGAATGTAAACTCCTTGAGGGCAGGGATTATCTTCTTTACTTGTACTTTTGTCCCTAGAAATTAACAATAATTAATAGCAAGAGTAAATTTTCAACTTATCTCTGTCAATATCTATCTCTCTATCTTTTCTCAGCAGTCATTACAAAAAAACATGTTATTTTAAGAATCACCATCAACTTCATCTGCTCCCAACTAAATTTCATTTTCTGTATTTTTTCTACTTCAAACGCAAAAGCTATGGTTAATTTAATTTAACAACTTTGACTTTCTCTTTTATTTATATTCTTTCCAACAGTCATTTAACCAACAAATATTTATGAAACATCTACCATGTGCCAGACACTAGGAAACAAAGACAAAAAAATAAAGCTGTCTTTGCTCTCAATGACAAAATGAGAGTAAGATAATATTTGCGGGGGGGGGGGGGTGACAAAGTAGTAGAAATTTGAAAGGAGATCAGAAAAGGTCTAACATTTCCATATTATGTATCAGTATTATTTAATATTAAAGAAATCACTCATTTTTTATTATAAATTGCTAATATAGATATGCCTATGGTGATTATCGTATCCTTCAAAGGATTTGATAATGAACATTGGGGGAAAGTAGTAATAGAAAAGTATCACAAAATTAAATATACAACTTTTGTATCCTGTAAACTATAATAAATATGAAATATGTCAGCCTGTTTTGCCAAACACGGAGGGTTGTTTATAACGTTTCCTTGTTTCATGTGCCAATAATATAAATAAGTTTGTTTTGTTAAGCAGGCATCTAAACTAGCATGTTCATTTCCAAATAGCCTTAACATTTATAATAGTGCCAAAGTAATGTCAACATTATTTACAGATTAAGAAAAATAATATAAGACTTAAACAAACTTGTTATTGGACTATAACAAGTTTTCTAATCAGAGAAATGTTTATGGCAGTGCAGTCAGCACACGTATATTACTGTTTTCTTTAAAGAACAAATAAGAAGTTTTAACCATTCTCAGCCATGTCAAAATATCTTTCTTTTATTAGGATGGAAATATTCACTTGTTTTAAGTAAAACAATAAGTTATATCATATAGTTAGTTTAACCTTTTTGTACCCCTAAATTTATAGTAAATTGTTAGCTTTCTAAAAGCAAATAAAGCATTATACTAAATATAGCCTGTCAGGTTTTTCAGTGCTTTACACAACCTTAAAAATGAGGCATCTTGTCTATGTTTTTTTTTTCCTTGTGAAATAGCTACTTTATTTAAAATCACATTAAAATTAGAATTTCTTGATTGACTTGCTAGAAGAAAGGAGTGAGAACACAAAGCTACTACACACCTAAAAAAAATACACTATGGCAATGTTAAAAAAAAAAAAAGCTCAGAATTGAACTCATTTAAGCCTTGTTTAGCAGAATATGAGAAGGAAAGTAATGTACTAAAATCATCCTTTAGCATACTGTGGTGAAAACAGCACTACCCTTCAGGTTAGATGACCTGTATTTATGTCCTGGTTTCAGTACTAACAAACCATAGGAACTTGCACAAATTAGTTAATGTCCCTTTAGATTCAACTATAAAACAATAAAAATAACATCATTAACTTTCTCACTGGGTTTGCAATGTCAAAAGCTCTTGAAAAATGTAAAAGTAAAGGGCTCCAGCAAAATGGTTGAATAGTCATGTCAAAAAGTTGATTTCCTTCCTTGTCTCAAAATAGAACCAAAAAAAAAAAAAACCATAGCAAATAAAGTAAAGGAACAATACAAGAGTAGGAATGAAAGAAAATCTTACACAGAAAATCCCAAAGTAGAAAAAAAGCAGTAGCTGGAATGAAGAATAAAAAATAGAAAACATAATACAAAGAAAAGGTATCTTGAGATCTTTGAAAAGAAATCTCTAGAAACAGAACCAAAAAATGGTAAGTACAACTAGAATACCAGAAAAATAAAATCAGGTCAATGGAAGGGGTAGAAGGAGTCAATAAAAACTAAAAGAAGAATTAGAAGAAGATTCAAGAAGCAAAACTAATGCTCAAAGAAGAAATTTTGGAGAGAATTTATTTTACATGCAAGCTGGCAAAATTTTAAATGACAATGGACACCCTAAAAAAGAAAATGGAAAACAGAGAGCTAAAGTATTCAAAAACACACACATAAAAACGCAAATAAGAATCAAAGACATCAAAAATGAAGAAAATGACCTTTAAAACCAAGTTTGTTCATTAGCCTCTACGAAAGATATAAAAGCCTGAATGCTATGCATTGCAAGAAATTAAAATGCCCACAAGTATTACAATTTAAGGACAAAATATAAGTTGAAATAATCTGAAGGATACTGAAACTGATGAATTTCAAATTTAACCTACCATGAAATGCATTCAGTTACCTTTAGAGTTTGCAAGACAAAGAATAAATATTGCAAAAAGTTAGAAGCAAATCATAGACCAAAAAAGCCAGTCTTTATTTATATAAATGAAGTAGATGGTTCTTAAAGTCATGTCCATCTCTAAGTTTCATGATCCTATGATTTTAGAGAAGATAACAGCAAAAATGACTACAATCAAGAGAGGCACACAAGCAAACTACATCATGCTTAACAGCATCAGAGATGAGGAAAAATATAAACACTATATGCACATTGAGTTACATAGTATATAAATAAAGAAAAAGCTAAAAGAATTGTCAAAACACATATGGAAGTGAAAAATGATGATTGTGAGTGACTTCAATATATTCATTTCAGTTAAATATAATGGAAAAATATTGATGATAGACATGTATAGATTTGGGAAGAATCTTGAAAATACTAGATATTATAGGCTTTTATGAGTACTAAATAGGAATCTTAAAGCATACATTCTTTTTTGGCATAGCAAAAGACTTCTATAAAAATTCAATTTGTGTTAGGACATAAAGAACTCATGACTGAATGAATATGGGAAAATATTAAATGTCTCCTTTATAGACCATACAATAAAATGATGATCTTTATGGGAAATATGAAGAAAAATAAGTGAAATCTAAATGAGATAATATTTATATAATGAGTGAGTTAAAGAAATCATAAAAAATAAGTCATTATATTGTAATTGGTAACAATGAAATATTACCAAATTTTTAGAGTACAGCTAAAGGAGTCCTCAGAGGAAACTTTATATCCTTCAACAATTATATACTAACAAAACTGAGAAATAATGGACCAATGAATCATTTATACAACAAAAAGATCTAGAAAATTGATAAATTAAACAAGATAGATGAAATAAGCAAAATAAGCACAATTGTAAAATTTTCACTATGAACAGGTTGCATTTGTATCAATAATAAATCTATGGTTCAACTTTAGGGAAATTATTAGCATAATTACTCAAACTAATAGCAACATAAAGAAAAATACAGTATTTTATCAGTGCATGGGGAAAAAATGCAATACTTATTTAGATAAAAAAGGTTTTACAGCACTATATATTAGATGCTTTAAAACATCTCATTTCTTACCTGACTGCACTACTCTGAGACTTTTCTGTTTTCAGTGTGCCTCCATATTGAATGCCTTCTCATCCCTCTCCCCACCCTACTCCCAATCCCTTTCTTTTCAACTTCCTTTTGCATGTTGTCTTACTTCATTAGACTGTAAGCTCCTTCAGGACAAGGATTATCTTCTTTTTCATACTGGTATCCCAGTGCCTGACACAAAATAAGTGATTTTGAACTGACTGCATAGCAATAAAATAATATTTTCTGAATATAATTAAAATCATCTCTCTGAAATTAAGAGCTAACATTTTGTGTAATGGAGAAATCTTAAAAGCTTTCATAATAAAATAAAAAGATTAGGAAAGATAATGACATATTTTTTTTTTACTAGAAAAGCCACCTGTAGAAATAAGAAAAGAAAAAAATAATAGTGAAAGTATAGGCCAAAGATGGGCAAAATTACTTCTATTTTCAGATGTTAGAATGGTTTATTTAAAAAAAGTTCCTAGATCATCAACAATAACATAAAAAAGTAAAACATGGGCAATTGTTTCAATAAAGTAGCAAAATGATGCAAAATAAATACATAATAATCATTAATTTTTTTCTATAAATCATCAACAAATTCCAGTAGGAAGATATAAAAGTCATTCCACTTAAGAAACAGGAAAATGTATGTAGTATCTGACAACTAAAACAATCAATGCATATGCAAGACTTGCACAAATGTAACTACAAAACAAATTTTACAGGCATAATGAGAGACTTAAATAATTGGAAAGACATCCAATGTTCATGGCTGGGCTGAGTCAATGTAGTAAAAAATGATGCCCATCCCCAACTCTAATACTGTGGTGCTTATATCAGTTAAATTACCAAATAGATATTTTAAGGAGCTTATGTTCTACTGGGAGAGAATGCAACCCAAATATGTACAATATAGATTAGATAATTAGATATAATTAAAATATGATTTGAAAATTAATTTTGTGAAATAAAAAGTCAAAATAGCAAAGAATATAATTATTTTAATAGAGGAGTGAGGGAAATATTTGGTTCCTTGCCCCCCAGCTAAATTGATGTAGTGACAGCATGTAATCTGGAGATGATGAGGTGTTAACATCCCAGAATACATTCAGATAATAAGGTGTTAAGTGTAAAGTCATGTTTATATCCTGTCATGCCTTTATGAAGTGTGAATAATTTTTATGAAAAATGAATACCTTTCTCTGATTTCATCAAAAGGGAGGAACAACACTGAGGCAGAAAAATGGCCCCATAGTTTCAGATTTTAAATAGTTCTACCATGGACAGAATTAACTTTGGTTCATTTTTAGGTCAAGAGTAGTTTATGAAGAAGAACCTGAATGGAGTTGAAAAGATTATCTCTTTTCCCACTAATGATCTTGCTATCATAAATACTCACATAAAAGAAGATAACCAATACACCTGTCATAGAGTTAGATTGAGAGAATCTGGCATACAAGAGGAGGGAGACACAATCTCCAGTCATGGATTCAGAGAGGAAATCAACCTAATTCTGAGAAAGGAGCTTCAAGGAATGGTTCTTCTAGTAGCAGAAATAAGACCTAGACCTATTAATTGAGTTAAGCTTCGGAGAAGACTCCACAAAAATTAAAAAAAAAAATTAAAGCACATTAAGGACCTGCAATACTGGTGGAAGGAAGGAGCCATCAGTATTGCCTACTTATATGCATGACTACCATTGAATTTTAAGTTTGTAGTTATTTTTCCTATGAATGATATATGAATTGGAGGGAGAGTGTACTCCATAGTTATAGGAGGCAATGTTTTGTAGCTATAGTTCTTACAATTTCACTTCAGTTAAATGTCTTTGTTAAAGGTCCAGCATTTCTACTGGTTGACTGTCAATCAAGAGGACAAGGGTTGGGGTTATTGAGCTACCATAATAGGAGTGCCTACTCACAGGATATTCTAGAATTTGTGAGAGTTGTAGCTAGACGCTGGGAACTCAAATTCTAATTGTTTTGGGTGAGCATTTTTTCAGTGGGCTTATTTTAGTGTTTGCAAAAAGGTGTTGGTTGTGTGGAAATAAAAGGTGTAATTTTTTAGACTTAGAATATAGGTAGATATAGATATATCTGAATGATTGAGAGGCAGATTGGTTTATGGTAAAGAAATTGTTTAGATTTGAATCCTGCCATTTACTGTGTAACCATGATCAAATCACTTTAACTCATTCAATTTCAGTTTCTTCATCTTTAAATCTGGAGTAGTGCCTTAGAGGAAGCATTCTGCAAGCACCAAAGAACTATCAAATATTATTAATATCTTCTTATAATTTGGAGCAGAGAAAGAAAAAAAAGAAGACAAATCCTGTGAAACAAACACTGACTGAATTTCTCAAGTGATATGAAAGATTTAACTATTAACAACAAAATGCATTTCATAATTTCAGTGAATAATTTTAGGAAGTTTGGTAGCAGCAGGGCATGCTATCCTATAAATTACTTTGTTGGAAGAAGTCAACCCATCTCTTCTGCTCTTTGAATTAAAATGTTAAATTTTTTTGGTAGCATACTTGTTTCCTTGAGATACAAACCTCCTAATCCACATTCTTTAACATCTAGTTTTCATTTGGTTCAATTCCTCTAACATAGTCCAACCTGCTCAATTTAAAGATATTTTAATTAGTCTAATCTTGACTGGTCTCTTTCCAAAGTTCCCATTGGCACAGCCAGATTTCAATTAACATTCTACTTTAGCACGACAAATGCCCTTGCTCAGGGTGTTGTTGTTTTCTTAACATTCTATTTTGGATGCTATCTTCTCTCTTCACAGTTTCATCCTGTCTCAAAAATCATACAGTTCCTAAAATATTTTTAAGCAGAGGACAAATGGGTATTCTTGCTATCAGCTTCTAGTTTGTTCCTTCTCCAATCCATCCTTGATACATCTGTCAAATTGATATTTCTTTATCACAGGTCTGATCATGTCCTCCCTTGCTCAAGAAGTTCCACTGGCTCCTATTTAACTGTTGGAAAAAACACAAATTCATCTCTTTGACTTTTAAAGCCCTTGACAATCTGACTCCCATCTCCCTTGCACATAATTCTACTTTATATACTTTACATTCCAATAAAACTACACTGCTTTCTGTTCCAGCTACACAATGTTCAATCTCCTGTTTCCATGCTTTTGCATGGCCTATTCCCTACTCTTGTTGCCTCCTTATCTCTCCCACACAGCATCCAAAGGTCCTCTCAGATATTACCTCCTACAGGAAGCCTGTAACCAAATAGGATATAAGCTACTAGAAAGAAATCACATATTTTGTTGTTGCATCTTTCTAACACTGAATAGGTGTTTAGTAAATGCTTTTGCAATTGAACTGAAATAAACCTATGCTTTCCTAGTCCTTTAAGACATACTCTAGGGTATCCTTAATTGTATTGCTTTCAGATTAGAGTTTTATTTTAAACATCAAAGCAACAAACTATATACTTTCCTCTCTCTCCTCCAAACTACATTTCAGAAAATTTTACCATAATGAGAGAATTTCTGCTCGATCTCTTATCATTATAGACACTCGAAATTTATCTGAATTTTAACAAGATAGTTATTACCTAAATAAACATTTATTAAGCAGCTACTATGTTCCAGGCATTGTGCTAAATACTGAGGATACAAAGAAAGTCAAAAGACAGTCCCTGCTCTCAAGAAGCTTATAGTCTAATGAGTGAGAGAAAATGCAAATAATTATGGCAAACAATTTGTATTCAGGACAAATTGGACAAAATCTATAAAGGGAAGGCAGTATAGAAGTTAGAAGAATAAAGGAAATACTCCTATAGAAGGTAGGATTTTTAACTGAAAGGAAGATGAAAAGGGAAATTTTTCCAGACGTAGGGGACAGCCAGTGAATATGCTGGAATTCAGGAGATGGAGTGTCTTGTTTGAAAAACATCACATAGTCCAGTTTGAATAGGTCACTTTTGGGAGGTGGGGCACTGTAAGGTGTAATAAAACTAGAAAGTAGGGAGGAGGTGAGCTATGAAGGTTATTGAACACCAAAAGGAGGATTTTATATTTGAAGCTGAGGGTGACAGGGAGCCACTAGGGTTTATTGTGTTGGGGGGTGGGGTATATCATCAGATTTAGGCTTTAGGAAGGTCACTTTGACAGCTAAGTACATGGTGCCCTGGAGTGGGAAGAGACTTACAGCAGGGAAACCAGTAGGTTATTGAAATAGTACAACCATGAGTTGAAGAATGCCTACACCATGGCAAGGACAGTGCCAGAGAAGTGTAAGGGGCATATAGAAGAGATGTCATCAAGGTAAAATTGATAGGCTTTGGCAACAGATTGAATATGAGACGTAAGATAGAGTACGAGGTGAAGAATGACACCTAGCTTGATGGAATAGGATGGTGCTACCTTCAATAGTAATGGGGAAGTTAGGAACAGGAAAGTATGTTGGAAGAAATATAATGAATTTTGTGACATATTGAGTTCATAAACTCATAGAATTTAGAAACTGAAAGGACCTTAGTAGTTACCTCATCCAACTCATCCATTTTTCATGTAAGGAAACTAAGGCAGAGAGAAGTGAAGGGATTTAACTATAAAGGTTTGCATCATCTCATCTGATCATAACCTTGTGAGTCAGGTGGTACAAGTAATATCTCCTTTATAAGATCAGCAAAACAAGCCCATATAAGTTAAATGGCTTACTTAAGGTCAAATGTATAATTCATGACTGAATAGGTTTTTAACTTAGTTCTTCTGAATCCTTTTTTCCATGACACCAGGGGTTCTTAACCTTTTTTGTGTGTCATAATTCTCTTTGGCAGTCTGGTGACACCCGTGTACCCTTAGAATAACATGTTTTAAATGCATGTAAAGCATGTAGAATTATGAAGGAAACCAATTATATTTAAATATAATTATCTCTATAAATTTATCATCTAGCTACCTAAAGATTTATGTATAAATAAAAATTGACCATCTAAATAGAAATGCTATAAAACTTAAATTATACTGAATTTTGGGGAAATGAGAAACTCCATAGAATTTAATTTTTTAGATAGCAAAACCCTAACATTTTATAGTCAGCCCTTGAGAAGTTAAAACAGTGTAGAAAGACAGGGCATGTGCAGTGCAACCTTTATGCATTCCAAGAGACCAGACACCATTGTCCCTGTAAGAGATGAAACAGGAGACATAGTTAATGAAGTGCTCAAGAAGTCAATGTTTTGGGTAGGGGAATAGGGTACTGTTTAAAAGGCCTAAAATCAATGTATGTTTGGATAATATAAGAGACATGACAGGAGATGGAGCCTGGATAGAAACTATCCAAGTAGAAAGAGACAGAGTTGCAGCTAAGGCCATCAATTATACTGGACCATTAGGAGATGGAGGCAGAAATCAGGAATTGCAAGAGAATGTGGGGTCTGGTCTCAATTTCTCCATTCAGAATTACAGTAGCAATGATATCCAGAGTATAGAGGGATAGAACAAAATAGGAAACATTGGAGATGGACCTGGACACGAAATCCCAAATCATAAACTCAAGCTAAAATATGAACAAACAGAAGGCAATGTCCAATACAATTAAAAATTTATATTGGTTAAGAGATGTCCAAGAGGTAAATTAGGAAGAAAAGGAGACTCCATAATAAATACAGCTAGAATTCAGGGTAAAGATTCACTTGGTCACAAAGACCACAAGAGTATCACAAAGAAATTAATTAAGAATTTAAAAAAGAGGAAAAAGCTAAAGTTCTTATGAAAAAGGTAAAAGGATAATAAAAAGCATGGAAGAAAAAGTGGGAAAAAATGGATGCCCTGAAAAATAAAATGGTACAAGAAAAGCTCAAAGAAGAAAATAAATATTAGAACAATGTCAAAAGATTGAAGCATTAAAAGAATACATAAGCTATCTATTATTAAAATTGACATGAGAATCAGGATGAAGAGATATAATTTAGTGATTAATAAAAATTGAAAATTACTATAGTAAAAAAAGAAAATTATAAATACCATGTACCATAAACCCTAAATAGAACTTCTCCAGATAAGTGAAAATAGAAAAAAAATGTACTAGTCATCTCCTGAAAGAAACCTCAAATTGAAAAGACTTAGGCATGTCTTCAGCCAGAATGTAGACTTTCTAGGTGAAAGAAAAAAAATGTTGTAAGCCACATGAAAGAGAGTTCAAGTACCCAGGAATCATAGTAAAAATCACATGAGACCATGATTCAACTTCTACAAAGTTAAGGAAGTGTTTCCTTTAGAATATGATAGTCCAAAAGGTAAAAAGAAAAAGGCTGAAAGCCAAAAATAACTTCCTCTGCAAAATTGAGTAAAATCTCATGGCAGGGGGGGAGGGGGAATGGTCCTGTAACAGAATAAACAAGTCTCAAACATTTCTGAGTAAAAGATCAGAGCTGGGTAAAATCTGAAACATCAACACTATGGAAAAAAGAAATTAGTAAAGCAAATTCATTTAAACAATTGGAAGAGACTATATAATTATGAAATACATATATTTTGGTTGATTGGTTGTTGCTGCCCTTTGTTCTTGAAGACAACCAAAATGGCATTACTATGTTGAGATCAAGGTACAGGGAATGTGACAGTGATTGATTGATCAGACCAACATGAGCTCAAAAGGCTCTACCACAGGTAGGGCACAAACAGTCTATATAGACATTTGGAGTGGATGTGTCTCTAAATTTGTCTCTGAAATGTCATGTTTCCTTTGAGCTACTGCAATCCTACTTCACTCATAGAGTACAGTGACTTCTTTAATGTAGGCACACTATGTTGGGTAGTCCTTTGCCAGTGTCTCTTATGTTACTCAGTCCATATCATATTTTTTAGAGAGACCTTTAGAGTTCATTCTAATAGAGAAGAAAAGACAACTGTCCCTTCAACACCTTGCCATCTTCAAAGGTCATAGAGGAAGAGAATCAATCATAAGTCAACATTTAATAAGTGTTTGCACTGTGCTAAGCAGTGAGGATACCAAAGAAGAAAAAGACAACCCCTGCCCTTAAAGAGCTTATGATACAATGGGGAAGACAACATGAAAACAACAATGGCCAAACAATTCTTTATGCAGGATTAATAGGAAATAATTGACAGAAGGAAGGTACCAGAATTAAAAGCCGTTGGTGAAGACATCCTGTAGAAGGCTAAATTTTAGTTGAGAATGAAAGGAAACCAGGAAGATCAGTAGTTGAGGTGGAGGAAGGGGAAAATTCCAGTCCAGCAGGACAACTAGAAAGAATGCCTGGAACCAAGAGAGAGTGTATTGTTCAAAAGAGCCGGAAGACCAATGTCATTGGATCAAAGAGCATATGTGGGTCAGTAAGGTGTAAGAAGACTGGAAAGGTAGGATAGAACTTGATAATGATGGACTTTTCATGAAGAAGAAGAAGAAGAAGAAGAAGAAGAAGAAGAAGAAGAAGAAGAAGAAGAAGAAGAAGAAGAAGGAGGAGGAGGAGGAGGAGGAGGAGGAGGAGGAGGAGGAAGAGGAGGAGGAGGAGGAGGAGGAGGAGAAGGAGAAGGAGGAGAAGGAGGAGAAGGAGAAGAAGGAGAAGAAGGAGAAGAAGGAGGAGAAGGAGAAGGTGAAGGAGAAGGAGAAGGAGAAGGAGGAGAAGGAGGAGAAGGAGAAGAAGGAGAAGAAGGAGAAGGAGAAGAAGAAGGAGAAGGAGAAGAAGGAGAAGAAGAAGGAGAAGGAGAAGGAGAAGGAGAAGAAGGAGAAGGAGAAGGAGAAGAAGGAGAAGAAGAAGGAGAAGGAGAAGAAGGAGAAGAAGAAGGAGAAGGAGAAGGAGAAGAAAAAGGAGAAGAAGAACAAGAAGAACAAGAACAAGAACAAGAACAAGAAGAAGATTTTGTATTTGATCTTACAGGCAAAAGAGCCCACTGGAGTTTATTGAATTGTGGAGGGGGGGGCAACGTTAACATGATCATACCAGTACTTTTGGTAAATGACTTTAGTGGCTGAAGGGAGGATGGATTGGAAGGGGGAGAGCTTTGAGGCAGGTGCACTCATTATCAGGCTATTAATGCAGGTGTGATAAGGGTCTATGCTCCAGAGGTGGCAGTGTCAGAGGAGAGAAAGGGATATGTATGAGAGATGTTGCAGAGGTGAAATCAACAGGTATTAGTAACAGATTGAATGGAGGCTTGCAGAGATAGTGAGGAGTTTAGGACTTCCTGTCTCCAGAATTCTGTATCCAGTCACTAGCTGCTTTCTTCTACAAGAAGAATATATAAATATGGAGAATGTGTGTGAAAAGAAGCTCTCTGGTGAATTTCACTTTTATTTGAGCCTGGCAAAGAACAATTGAACATAGACATGGAGACAAATAAATTGGTGTAAAAATACATTAAATTTAACAGTGAAATAGGCAGAAACAGAAAAAAAGAAAAAGAGGTTATAAAGCAAGACAGAGTTGTATAGGGCATAGTAACAAACAAAGAAACAACCTTCAGCTTGGGCAAGTGGATCATATGATTTAAATTAAAAGGAGAAATATAAAAAGTGGTGATTGGAGGTATGGACTGGGTCAAGAGAAGAAAGGTAGAGGCATGGGATAAAACCACTCCAATTAAAGATATCTAGTGTTGACACCATGGTTTTTGCCCCAGAATTTCTCCTTTCTCCCTGTCACTGAATAAGGAAGAATAGGCCTCTAGTTCTGACCCCTCTCAGAGATTTGATTTGGAGGCTTCTGTACCCTGAATTCTAGTACTGTATGTGAAGATATTATTTTCTTATCCTTGTTTCACTGAACCTTTTGAGGTAAACCACAATGAGCCTTAGATACCAGATCTCTCAGCATTGGGGTCCCATCCAACATCAGTTCTATAGATATTAGACCTGATTAAAAGCTAAATTCATATTCCACATGCCTGCTGCTAATTTTCTGGGTATGTTTTAAGAAATACCACTCAATTGAATGGAATCTTGCTGGCTATGTGAGTGGTGCCTGCAGTCCATCTTTTGTTGTATTCTTACACCTTCTTTTCCAGTCATATGGAATGGAAAATACTTAATATCTCAAGAACATACTTACTATCACTTCAAATACATAGGTCACTTAGAGATAAGGCAAAAAAATGGAATAGAGTATGAGATCAGTTAGTCCTTGTGAACTTAAGTAATAGATTGCTATACTCTCTAATGAACACTATCTAATCTGGCTACCTCAATTTCTTCTTTGACAATGTTTAAAAAATTAGTCTTATTCTGCCCTCTGGAAGAATAGGAACATCCGAAATTCTTACTTTCCCCATGCTCTCTCACTGGCAAACCTTCATCTCTTACTCCTGTGATTCAAAGTCTCTACTCTCCCAGAGCCATATTCTGTATTTATTGATTTGTCACATCTTATTGATCCTATCTCCCCAGAGTCTCTCAATTCCATTCCTTTCTCTTCACTTACACAGCCATTATCTTACTTTATATTCTTATAAGCTGACACTTACATTATTATAACAGCTTCTTAGTTGGTCTCCCAACTTCTAGATTCTCTTGCATACAATTCCTCCCCCAAAGGATTGAAAGAAGGGGGATTTTTATAGCCATTTGGGGACTTTTCATCATTACACAGTTCAGTGATGTCCAGAAACAATGCTCCCCCACACGAAGCTTTCATATTGTTCCAAGGAGTCAAAAATGAGACCCTATGCATTATCCATGAGGACAGAGGGCAAGAATAGCTCTTACTAAACTAGAATTTTAAGGGAATTTAAAAAATCTGAAATACTATATTAATTGAAGGAAGTAGGGATGTATAGACTGGTAAAAGAATGACGTAGAAGGGATGTGTAATTATGTGAAGGGCTATTTGACTTTGTATGACTTGGGATTGTAAATCTAGAAGAAAGGGGAAGAAGCAGATTTAGGTTTGAAATTATAAAAAACTTCTTAAAAATCCGTTGCTTTGGGAGGTGGTTGGTTTCTTATTCAAATGATTTCGAAGTTTCTTAGTTATGCACTCCCTATTCCAGTCAAACTGATTGGCCTCCTAGCTATTCTATTTCTGACTATTACATTTCATCTCTCACCTCTGTACCTTTGCACAGATGGTACTCCATATCCAGAGTGTATTCCCTCCTCAGCACTACCTCTTTGCTTCCCTCACTTCCTTCAAAGCACAGTTCAGATGCCAGCATCAACAAAGAACTTTTTCTAATGTCTCTACATTGTTAGTACTCTCGCCCATTTCCTGTTCTTCTGTATAGCTTTATATTTACTCATGTGTTGGATCCCCCAGAATAATTTAAGTTTCCTGAGGTCAGGGACTCTTGTTTTTGTCATTGTGTCCTCAGTACCTATGATAGTGCTATATTAAGTGTGGTAGCAGCTTAATAAGTTTTTATTGAATCGAACTAAACTGATACTATAAGAGAATGATAGGACTACTTCTGATGTCCCTTTCAACTCTGAAATTCTGAGATTCTACTAACTATTTCAACTCCCTGAATATTAGTTGTGGAAACTAAGTAGAGAGATTCACATATACAGGTTATTATTGACAGAGTCAGAATTAAAAGTAAAATTTCTTGATGCCTGTTCAAGGGTACTTTCCATTGTATCATGATGACTTTCATAAGTGATTATGGGCCAAACCTTTAGGGACTTTGAATTCCAATCTAAGGACATCATCCTTCTTTAGTAGGCAATAGACAGTCATTGAAGATTTTTGAGCAGGGAAGTGACACATTAGGGGCTGTGCTTTAAGACAATTAATCTAGTAACTACATGAAGAATGGATTGATGATCACAGAGAAGTCTCGTTTGGCCTAAGCACCTGATAGTTTATATAAGTTCCTTAAACACTCAGTGAATATTTGTTCATTTTGATCTTGAATTCTTTCAGATGACCAAATAGCTGAATAAAATAGAGAGATAATTTAATAAAACACTGTCATTTTGCACAAATGAAGCACAATAGTAATTCCTTCTATTTCTACAGCTTCTGCTGCCAAGTAACTCAAAGCACTATACTGACATCCTCTTGTTCATTCATTTCATTATGATTGTAATACAGAGCAGATATATATTCATCAAATATGAGAAAGAAGCTTTGGACTTTTGGCAATTGACGCTAGAAACACTATTCAGAACCCTTTTCGGATAACCCACAATTGTATTATGGAGGGAAGAGTACTAAGAAAGAAGGAAGAAAGCAAGGAAAGAAAAGATGGAGAAAGAAAGGAAGGAAGAAGGGAGGGAGGGAGGAAGCAAGTATTCGTTAAGTGTTTACTATGTGCCAAGCACTGGGATAAGTATTTTACAAATATTAAAAAATAACCTGAGTGATAGGTACTATTATTATCTTCATTTCCCAGTTAGGAAACTGAAGTAGACAGAGATTAGGAGACTTGCCCAGGGTCACAAAGCTAGTGTCTAAGGCCAAATCTGAACTTAGGTCTTCCTGACTCTAGGCCCAGTACTCTATCCACTGCACTACTTAGCTGCCTCAGGTGATCTGGACTGGAATTCTTGTTCTATCAGGACCGATAATAATAGCAGTTAATATTCATATGTTTTAGGGTTTGCAAATTCCTTCATATTCTTATATCTCATTTTAACTTTGCAATCATCCTTTTAATTAGTTATTATCTTTATTTTGTGGAGAAGAAAATTCAAGATCAGAGAAACTGTGCATACAGTTAATGTGGTAGAGGGAGGATCCAAACTCAGATCTTCTTGACATCAAATCCACTGCTTTTTCTACTAAACCACATTTATAAAAACTTGCCACTGGAAAATTTCATTTTGGTGGGGATAAGGGGAGAAGCCTGTGGTTTCATCAGTGTGAGGAAATTTCAACGTGGAAATTTTCTCCACCATGCAGATAAGTAACTCATCTATCACTTAAAAGTCTTAGAGAATTGCCTGGGGCAGTAAGAGGTAAAATGATTTGCCCATAGTTAAACAGCTGGAATGTGTCAGAAGGAGGATACTAACTCAAGTATTCCTGGCTCCAGGGCTGGCCTTCAATCTACTCTGCCAGGCCACCTTAGAAAAGTAGTTTATGCCTTTTAAAGTGCTATATAAATGCGAGCTATAAAATCTGTGAGGTAGTTAACAGTAATAGTATTACATTTTATAGATATTGGAAATGAGGCTTACAGAAATTATGTGACACAAGCTGGGTCACAGAACTAGCAAGTAGCAGAACCTGGACTGAAACCAAGATCTTCTGACACATGATCTAGTTCTCTTTTCATTACAAGTTTACTGTGAGTATCAAAAGACATAATGTAACTGTAAAGTTTTATACAGATACTGGCTTCAAGTCTATATTCTACTACTATGTACCTTTGGTCAAGTCTCTCTTCCCTTCCAGTTTCTTCATCAATAAAAAGGATAAAAAAAATTAGCCCTATCTTGATCACTGGGTTGATGTAAATACCTTGTAAATTATGAAGCACTCAAGAAATGCAAGCTATTATTATTATCTTTCCAGAACAAGTATCTTCCAATGCCTCAACATGATACAAAGACAATCCTGGGTATTCCAAGTCAATGCCATTGAAAAACAAGAGATCTCACCTACCTGATGTAGATGTGTACCTGTCATTTGAAAACCATTTTGCCTGACTATCTCTTTATCTGTCTGTCTGTCTGTGTGTCTATCTATCTATCTATCTATCTATCTATCTATCTATCTATCTATCTATCTATCTATCTATCTATCTATCTACCTATCTACCTATTGATGTGTATCCATCTACTTGCTTATTTATCACCTATTCATTAGCTTGCTTGCAGTTTTACTTATTTGCTTTTTATATAGTTATCTATCCATTTGTTTATATTTATGATGTTTCATTTGTTTGCGTATTTTCCTTTTTACCGCAGCAAATGACTAAGGCAACACGGATTTGTGATTTGGCTTTCAGGAGAAAATTGCCAATTTCCTAAAACTGTAGATGCTTGCAAGAGGTATGAACATGATCACTAACTCATTGGGAAACTTTTAGATGTTAAATTTTACCTTTGGGGGAAATATTTTGCACCTATAAAATAGGGTTCTTACTGTCTGGATCCTTTTATTCACAAAGAGGTTTTGATCAAAGGTCTTTCCAACACATGTTAAGTAGCAAGAACAATGATATTATCTTCCTGCTGAGGAAAAACTAGAGATAGAGATTTTTGCCATCATTGCACTAATGTGATATTCTATACAAGGAAAACCTACGAATCCCTTAGGAATAGTTATTCTATTTTCAAGGTCTTTATAATCTCCATTACCAATTTTTACTTCCACATAAAAACAAAAGTAGAGGCAGTATGGCACCATGGAAAAAGCACTGCATTTTGAGTGAAAAAGATCCAAGTTCAAATCTTCACTGTGTCATTTACTTGTTTAACACTGGGCAAGTCCTTTACTTCCCTGGGCTTCAGTTTCCTCATCTGTGAAAGGTGAGGGTGTTGGACTGGACAACTTCCAGTTCTAAATCTAGGAACCGCAAATGAAGAATCCTGAGTAGGTGTTCAATCTCTAACAATTTCTACTTTGAAAAGCCACTTGGAATTCATTTTCTTATTTATAAAACAAGGAGTGTGAATTTAACGATCATTATGGTCTTTCCCAATATCATTCTTGTTCAGTTGTTTCAGTCATATTTGACTCTTAGAGACCCCATTTGGGATTTTCTTGGCAAAGATAGTGGCATGGTTTGCCATTTCCTTCTACAGATCATTTTACAAATGAGGAACTGAGGCAAACAATGTTAGGTGACTTGTCCATGATCACATAGATAGCAAGAATCTGAAGCTAGCATAATGTATTTTATAAAATGAATATTGAAGTTTTCTTAAATTATGAAGCATTTAGTTTTTGCTCCACCTTCCCCTTCACACAGTGGGGTGGGTAGAGGTAGAAGAAAAAAGAAATGTAGAACTATCATATCATATAAGCACAGCTAAGCAAAACAAATTCTCACATTGGCCACTTTTTAAAATGTTTCTCATTCTCCATTTTAGTCTGTCATGTCTCTCTATCTCTCATCATTCTTTTTCATGATTACTCTAGACACATGGTTAATTATTGTGTTGATCCATGTTCTTAAGTCTTTCAGAACTGTTTGTTTTTTATAATGTTGAAATTTTAACATAAATTATTCTCCTGCTTCTGCTGACTTCACTCTGGATCAGGTCATACAAGTTTTCCCAGATCTCTCTATGACAATCAGCTTTCTACCAAAAATGATGTGACTGTTTTTATAGCATAAGAGTATTCCATTGTATTCATAAATCATAACTTATTCAGCTGTTCTGCAATTGATGAATACCCCCTTAATCTCCATTAAAATGAACTGCTATAAATATTTTTGTGTGTATAGGTTCATTTCCAGTTTTTTTTTAATCTTTTGGGGGTATAGGCCTAATGGTGGCTTTTCTAACATTCCTTCTAACTCTAACAATTTATGGTTTCAAAAAATAATCTGGGATAATAAATATGGTCAAGAATATTATTAAGCGTAATAAACTCCATTCTGATGTTGGTCTTACATTTTCATATGATAGGAACATTTGCAAAAATACCCTGTAATAGAAGGCAACATGAATAGAAAAGAACTGTGAAATTGAAAAGCATTGGCTTCAGTGACAATTTATCAAGAAAGAAACATTTGACTGCCAGAAAACACACAGTCTGTCAAGGGAAAAGACATATAGAGGGTTCTCAAACCATCCAGTGTCCTATTGGTTTTTTCATTTGTTTTATCTCCCATACTCCTAACATGCAAATGAGCTTGAAAAAGTTAATCAATTATTGCACTAGTGTTAGAAATATGTGACTTTAAAACTCCCTCTACCTATACAAATGAATAATTCTTACATGATTACTTGGGGCCAGAGAGGTCCAATGATTTACCTAGTGTAATATCCAGTAAATGTCGGAGGCAATACTAACACCCAAGTATTCCTTACAAGGCAGCCCTCTATCCACTCTACCACGTGGCTTCTCTAGTCAGTTATCTACTTAATAATTTCAACTACTTGGTATGGTTAATAAGTCAAACAAAATTACCATCTCTCAAAGAGTTGGGCTCGTTTTTTTCATTACAGAGGCAGAAGAGAATTAAACTTTTACTGATAGTGTCTAGGGTGTACCTGTTTTGCAGAGAGCAAACTACAGTTGTGAAAGCAGTCAGTCTGACACCTTTCACAATCACTCCTTTAACTTCAATTCATTTAAAATTCAAAATTTCCAAAGAAATGCAAGATACTGGAAGTTTAGTTTCCAAGATTTTTTTTAAAATGTCAGACATGTACATTACACCATGGAGATGTAGCATCTGGAAGATGATGTTTTTGAAATTTAACTACAAATGTGAACAGTTCCCTCTGTTTGACTTTTCAGAAAAAGCACAGTTATGTTTGGGTAGCAAACTTACCTAAAAGTCTTAAAAAGGAATGTCCAAGAGAAAAGTAAATCCTCTGTCTCCTTATTGTTTTCAGATACCATAAGAGGAACTGAAACATTAATGAAAAGGAACTTTTCTTTGGAAAAGTCAAAGTAACAATGTTTATTGAAGAAATAGAAGTATGGGAACATAAAGATCAATTCATACACATGATCAGAGTTTCTACTATATACCCAGCATTGTGCCAGACACTGAGTCATGCAATATGATAGAAGTGGTCCCTGCTCTCAGTACAGCTGAGGGGCTAAGACTAACATATGTGGAAACAATTTTGAGCTAAAAAGTTCAGAATTATGAATTCAGAGACAGAGGAATCAGTGTGAGATAAAGAAAGGTTTTATAGAGGAGATGGGAGTCATAGAGAGTTGTCATCTGAATTTGGTTAAAGGAACTCTCACACTGGGAGTTTCTTATGGTGAGGAAATCTCAGAACCTCCACATTCGCAAACTCACCTGACAGGATCACTGTGAGAAAAGCATTTCACTTGATCTTAAAGTGCTGTATAAATGTAGGTGATTATGATGGGACAGATAGCCCTGGTCATGTCACTTCCCTGGATTCATTTTCCTTATATGTAAAACAAGGAGATCAGATTAGATAGCCTCTAAAATTCACTCTATTTCTAAATATATTCTTTGTTTTAGCAATTTTTGTTGTAATAGTTTTTTAATACATTTGACAAATGAACAAATATGAGCATTTCCACACAGAAAGAATAGAAAGGGGAGGAGCCAAGATGGGGAGTAAAAGCAAGACTTGCTAGAGCTCTTCACCCAAAGTCCTCCAAATACCTGTAAAAATAACTCTAAACAAATTTTTGAGCTGCAGAACCCACAAAATGATGGAGTGAAACAAATCTCTAGCCCAAGATAGCCTGGAAGGTTGACAGCAAGTGTTTATCATACCAGGCTAGGAGCGGAACACAGTCTGGCATGGATCAACATAGACAGAGCTTGAGCAGGTCTCAGGGTATTGACTCATTGGCAGCTGTAGCAGTTTCCAGACTTCTCAACCAACAAAATCCAAAAAGGTCAGTGATAAAGTTCTATGGGACCTGGGTAAAAGAGGAGTATGCACCATGGTGGTGGTCAGTGATGGCTGCAGCAGCAGCAGCAGTAGTAGTAGCACCAGCAGCAGCAGCAGCAGCAGCAGTGGCAGCATAGGCTACTTCCAGACCTCTGGGATCAGAGACTGTGGAGGATTGAGCCTAGACATCATCTTTCAAGAAATTATCAAGTAAAACTGCCCCGATGTTCTAGAACCAGAGGGTAAAATACAAATTTAAAGAATCTGCCAAGTGCCTCTTGAAAGAGATCCCAAAAGGAAAACTCCTAGGAATATTGTAGTCAAATTCCAGAGTTCCCAGATCAAGGAGAAAATATTGAAAGCAGTCAGAATGAAACACGTTGAGTATTGTGAAAACACAATCAAGATAATCCAAGATCTAGCAGTTTCTACATTTGAGAATTGAAGGGCCTAGAATATGATATTTTGGAGGTCAGAGGAGCTAGGATTAAAATCAAGAATCACCTATCCAGCAAAACTGAGCATAATACTTCAGGGGGAAAAATGATCATTCAGTGAAACAGAGGACTTTCAAGCATTCTTGCTGAAAAGATCAGAGCTGAATAGAAAATCTGACTTTCAGATACAAAAATCAAGAGAAGCATGAAAAGGTAAAGCAAAGAGAAATCATAAGAGACTTATTATAGTTTAACTGTTCATATTCCTACATGGAAAGATGATGTTTGTAACTCATGAGACTTTGTTTAGTATTAGGGTAGTTGGAGGATAGATAGATAGATAGATGGCACAAGATGAGTTCAATATGAAGGAAAGATATCTAAAAAATAAAATTAAGAGAGTATTTTATTGAAAGATGGAGAAAGGGAGAGATCAAATGGGGTAAATTATCTCACATAAAAGAGGCAAGAAAAAGGCTTCACAATGGAGGGGAAGGGGAGAGGTGAGAGGGAATGAATGAACCTTACTCTCATTGGATTTGGCCTAAGGAGGGAATAACATACACATGAAATTGGGTATCTTAACCTACAGGAAAGTAAGGAGGAAAGAGATAGGGGGATGACAGAAGGGAGGGCAGATTCAGGAAAGGAATAACCAGAAGCAAACACTTTTGAAAAGGAAAAGGGTCAAAGTTGAAAATAGAATAAGTGGGGGGCAGGATAGGATGCAGGGAAATATAGTTAGTCTTTCACAACATGACTATTATGGAAGTGTTTTCCATAGCTATACATGTATAACCTATATAGCTATACATGTATGGCTTGCCTTATCAATGAGGGTGGGTGGAAAGTGAAGAAGGAAGAGAATTTGGAACTCAAAGCTTTAAAAACAAATGTTAAAAACTGCTTGTACATGTAACTTGGAAATAAGATAATATAGGCAATGGGGCATAGAAATCTATATTGCCCTACAAGAAAGTAAGGGGGAAGGGGATAAGGGGAGGGGTGATAAAAGGAAGAGTATACTGGGGGAAAGGTAACCAGAATGCATGTCATCTCAGGGGAAGGGGGAGGGAAGAAATAGGGAGAAAATCTGGAATTCAAAATCTTGTGGAAATGAATGTTGAAAACTAAAAATAAATTAGAGAATAAAAATATTAGGGGGAAAAGGAACAGAAAACAAGGAAAACATGTGAAAAATTGTCTCATACATATAGATTGTTTTTAAATAAAGTAGAGAGTAAATTCAACACATTAATTTCAAAGCTGTCTTGCTTGTCTTTGTCTCCATCTAAACTATTCGATTCTCTATAAAAATGGTAGGAGAATATGTCAGGCTGTTAGTAGTAAAGAAAGGAACAGATGGGAAGTAAGTGAGTGTAGATCAGTTTGGATTTTGAAGAAAAAGGACATAGATGGTGGATCTTTTATGGCACTTAATACACTAACCTAATGGATGCACATATATTTGAAGAATGATATATAGGGGTGCCCTGGAACTACCCACAGAATGCAGTTTGGTCACAGAATATTTATCAATATATATTATGATCATGCTTAAAGGAGCTAGTTGTGCCACTTTTAAAATATGCTTTGCCTATAGTAACTTTTTAACATGAAAGTTGCCCAGTATTTTACACTGAGAAACCATGCAACTTAGGATGGTTCTCAAAGATTAAGGGCAATCAGGAGTTGAGTCAAAAATAAATGCAAAAAGGAAGAATACTAGAGATATCAGAACATCTGGTTTTGGCTCCTATCTCTGCCATAAAGCTGTATGATCTTATTAGGTATGTCACTTCTGACCTATGGGTCTTCTTTTTTCATCTGTTAAATGAATCTAGACTCAGCTCCCTTCTAACATTCTCTGATCCTAATGTTTTGTTTTGGTTTTTGCTGCTTTCGATGTGTGTGTTTCAGGAGTTGCGGATTTGGTTAGGATGGTGTGAGAACTCCCAGATTCTGGCTATCAGTCCATAACTGTCTCCTTTTTTTGTCTCATTTTTATAGGAGGAAGGGACCAATCCTCATCTGTAAATCCCTTCAGTTATAAATAGTCTTTCAGAAAGAAAACTCCCTAATTCATCTGATAAGAATGAGATAATTGCCTCAGATAGTTTCTCCCTCCCCATCTCCCTAGAAAATCAGAAACCCAGACAGTATAAATAATTGCAAGAAACTTCTTTCAATCACAAGTGACAAGTACAAAAGGTGTGGCTTTAAACAAAGGAGGTGCACAATTGTAGCTTCTTAATGAAGAGGGGCCTGTCTGTCTAACTTTGTATAGCACTCAGCATAATGTCAAGCACCTGTAGGTGCTTAATTATTAAGTGCTTTAGGATGATGATAAATATGCTCATTATTATATCTGCCATTATATTTTTAGTGAATGAACCTTCCTCATCAAGCTTTGTAACCATGATTTCAATAGCATTAATTCACCAATTTCACATACCAAGTGCTTTTTGAATTCTACTTCTTAAACCTTGTCAGAAAACAATGAATTTGATTTTTATGTCTAATCTCAGTAATGGAGAACATTTAACTTATATTATTTCCTCAAATTGTTATAGCACCTAGATAGCTTAAGTATCACAAAGAAAATAGAAGAAATAATTATTGTACACTTAACACTTCTACTATATATGACTACATTTAAAATGTCATTTAATATTAGCAATATTCCCTTGGAAAGCAGAGCTGTTTCAAGAAGTGGCCCTAGAAAATATAATTGTTTCATTAATACTATTATGAAGGTACTTTATGTGTTATGCTATCATTTCTTTTAACAAAAAGATATTGAATTCATAAAAATACATGGGGTTCAAAGTTCAAGAATACACACATTATCTTTGAAAAATAATTTTTATTTTTGTTCATCGGAATTTGACAAACAGCAACAAACATGAACTTTTCCACATGCTAAAAAAAAAGGCTGTATATGAAACTGAGGATCTTTGTTACACAGCACTTCTTTAAATATATGATAAATTCAGCTCCTCATTAATTTCAAAGTCATCATTTGTCTGTCTTCCTCAGGACTTTCTTATGATTTTTTTTCTGCATAATTTTTTTAATATTTTAATTTTTCCCTTTTTTTCCTTTGTTTTGGTATCACCGAGACTAGACTTTGCTTTTCCCCACCAATATGCCTCTTCTACCTCCACCATTATTCTTTTGTAACAAATAAGCATAGCCAAATGGAGATAGCTATTGGTCATGTCAAAAAATGTGTATCTCATTCTCTACCTTAAGTCCAACACATTTCATTAAGATAAGGAGCATGTTTTTTTTTTAAATAATTTTTTTTTATTTTTCCAATTACATATATTTAATATAATAGTTTTAAATATTCATTTTTATAAGATTTTGAGTTCAAAATTTTTCTCCTTCCCTTCCTCCAACCTAAGAAAGCAAACAATCTGATATAGGAATGTATAATCATGGAAACATTTCCATGTCAGTCATGTTGTGAAAGGAGAAACAGAATAAAAGGGAAAAAACACAAAAAATAATAATAATATGCTTCAAGATTCCATAATTCTTTCTCTGGAGATGAAAGGCAATTTCCATCATAAGTCTTTTGGAATTATCTTGCTGAGACATTGTTTGCTAAGGAGAGCTAAGTCAATCGTAGTTTATCACAGCACAATGCTACTCTTGCTGTTTAGTGCTCTCCTGGTTCTGCTTACTTCACTCAGCATCAAATCATGTGAATATCTCCATGTTTTTCTGAAACCTGCCTTCTTGTCATATTTTTGTGTTCCACTATATTCATATACCACAACTCGTTTAACCATTCCTGATTTCCAATTCTTGGTCACCACCAAGAGTTGCTATAAATATTTTTGTACACGTAGATTCTTTTCACTTTTTCATTACCTCTTTGGGATATAGACCTAGTAGTGATATTGTTGGATCAAAGGGCATGCACAATTTGATTGCCCATTAGGCATAGTTCCAAATTGCTCTCCAGAACAGCTGAGCAGTTCACAACTCCACCAAGAATTCATGTGTTCCCATTTTCCCACATCTCCAACATTTATCATTTTCCATTTCTATCATATTAGTCAATCTGATAGGTGTGATGTGTTACCTCAGAGTTGTTTTGATTTGAATTCTCTAATCAATAGTGATTTAGAGCATTTTTTTCATATAACTATAGATAGCTTTAATTTCTTCCGCTGAAAACTGTCTGTTCATATCCTTTGCACATTTATCAAATGGGGAATGATTTGTACTGTTATAAATCTGATTTAGTTTTCTATACATTTGAGAAATAAGGCCTTTATCAGAAATACTTGCTGTAATGATTGCTTCCCAGCTTTCTACTTTCCTTCTAATCTGGGTTACTTTGGTTTTGTTTGTGCAAAACTTTTAATTTAATGTAATCAAAATGATCCCATTTGCATTTCATGTTATTCCTTGTCTCTGGTCTGGTCATAAATTCTTCTATTCTTCATAGATCTGACAGGTTAACTATTCTTTACTCTCTTAATTTACATATAGCTTCACCCTTTATGTCTAAACCATGTACTTAGTTTGATCTTATCTTGGTATACAGTGTGAGATGTTGGTCTATGCCTAGTTTTTTCCATAGTCTTTTACCAGTACTTAGTCAAATAGGGGGTTCTTTTCCAAGAAGTTGGAGTCTTTGAGTTTTATATTATGATAGTCATAGACTATTGTGTCTTGCGTAAATGACTCATTCCACTGATCCACTACTCTTTTTCTTAGCCAGTACCAAACAGTTTGGATGATAGACACTTTATAATACAGTTTTAGATCTGGTACAGCTAGGTCAATTGCCTTTCCCTTTTTGTAATTAATAACCTTCATATTCTGGACCTTGTTCTTCCAGATGAGTTTTATTAATTTTTTCTAGCTCAATAAAGTAATGTTTGGTAGTTTCATTGGTATAGCAATGAATAGGCAAATTAACTTAGGTAGAATTGTCATTTTATCATATTAGCTTGGTCTACCCTCAAACAGTGGATATATTTCTAGTTGTTTAGATCCAACTTTATTTGCATGAATTGTAATTGCTTTCATATAGTTTCTGGGTTTGTTGTGATAAGTGGACTTCCAAATATTTTATATTGTCTACATTTATTTTAAATGGAATTTATTTTTTTATCTCTTGCTGCTGGGCTTTGTTGATATTGTATAGAAATGCTGATGATTTATGTGGGTTTATTTTATATCCTGCAAATTTGCTAAAGTTACTTATTATTATAAGTAGTTTTTTTATTTGATTATCTATGATTCTCCAAATGTACCATCATATCATCTTCAAAGAGTGACTGTTTTGTTTCCCTATTGCTTATTCTAATTCTTACAATCTTTTTTTTTCTGTTATTGCTAAAGCTAAGATTTCTAGCACAATACTGAATAAGAGAGGTGATAATGGACATTCTTGCTTCACCCCTGATCTTCTAGCTTATCCCCATTACAGATAATGCTTGTTCATGGTTTTAGATAGATACTATTTATTTTAAGGAAAGCTCCATTGATTCCCATGCTCCCCGGTGTTTTTAGTAGGGATAGGTACAGTGTTTTGTCGAAAGTTTTTACTGGATCTATTGAGATAATCATATGATTTCCATTGGTTTTGTTACTGCTATGCTCAATTATGCTAATTGTTTTCCTAATATTGAAACAGCCCTGCATTCCTGATATAATCACATCTGGTCATAATGTCATATCCTTGTGATAAATTGCTGTAATCTCTTTTATTTAAAATTTTTCCTTCAACATTCATTAGGGAACTTGGTTTATAATTATCTTTCTCACTTTGGGCTTTTCCTGGTTTAGGTATTGGCTCCACATTAGTACCATAAAAACGAATTTGGTAGGACTCCTTCTTTGTCTATTTTTACAGACAGTTTACATAGTATTACAATTAATTATTCTTCAAATGTTTTTGTAGATTTCACTTGTAAATCCCTCTGGCATTGGAGATTCTTCTTAAAAAGTTCATTGATAGCTTATTCAATTTCTTTTTTTTCCCTTTTTCTTTTTTTAAGTTTATCTGCATTTTCCTTTTTTTTCAATTTAAATTTATTTATTTAAGTTTTCAACATTCATTTCCACATAATTTAGGGTTCCAAATTTTCTCCCCATTTCTCCCTTCCCCCACCCCAAAATGCCAAGCATTCTAATTACCCCTATCACCAATCTGTCCTCCCTCCTAACATTTCTCTCTTCCCTTCTCCCCATCTTCTCTTTTGTCCTGTAGAGCAAGACAACTTTCTATACCCCATTACCTGAATTTCTTATTTCCTAGTTGCAAGAACAATACTCAACAATTGTTCCTAAAATTCTGAGTTCCAACTTCTCTTCATCCCTCCCTCCCCAAACATTCCCTTTGGGAAGGCAAGCAATTCAACATAGGCCATATCTGCGAAGTTTTGCAAATGATTTCCATAATATTCATGTTCTGTAAGACTAACTACATTTCCCTCCATCCTATACTACCCCTTATTTCTTCTCTTCTCTCATTTGATCCTATCCCTCCCCAAGAGTGCTGACTTCTAATTACTCCCTCCTCTCCTTGCCCTCCCTTCCATCATCCCCCCCACCCTGCTTATCCCCTTATCCCCCACTTTCCTGTATTGTAAGATAGGTTTTCATACCAAAATGAGTGTGCATTTTATTCCTTCCATTCATAGAATGTTATGAGAGTAAGCTTCATGTTTTTTCTCTCACCTCCCCCCTTTTTCCCTCCACTGAAAAGTCTTTTACTTGCCTCTTTTATGAGAGATAATTTGCCCCATTCTATTTCTCCCTTTCTCCTCCCAATATATTTCTCTCTCACCCCTTAATTTCATTTTTTTAAGATATGATCCCATCCTAATCAATTCATCCTGTGCTCTCTGTCTCTCTCTCTATGTATGTGTGTGTGAGTGAGTGTGTGTGTGTGTGCATGTGTGTGTAATCCCACCCACTACCCAGATACTGAAAAAAGTTTCAAGAGTTACAAATATTGTCTTTCCATGTAGGAATGTAAACAGTTCAACTTCAGTAAGTCCCTTATGATTTCTCTTTGCTGTTTACCTTTTCATGCTTCTCTTGATTCTTGTGTTTGAAAGTCAAATTTTCTTTTCAGCTCTGGCCTATTCATCAAGAATGCTTGAAAGTCTTCTATTTCATTTAAAGACCATTTTTTCCCCTGAAGTATTATACTCAGTTTTGCTGGGTAGGTGATTCTTGGTTTTAGTTCTACTTCCTTTGACTTCTGGAATATCATATTCCATGCCCTTCAAACCCTTAATGTAAAAGCTGCTAGATCTTGTGTTACCCTGATTGTATTTCCACAATACTTGAATTGTTTCTTCTAGCTCCTTGCAATATTTTCTCCTTGACCAGGGAACTCTGGAATTTGGCCACAATGTTCCTAGGAGTTTCTCTTTTTGGATCTCTTTCAGGAGGTGATTGGTGGATTCTTTCAATATTTATTTTGCCCTCTGGTTCTAGAATTTCAGGGCAGTTTTCCTTGATAATTTCATGAAAGATGATGTCTAGGCTCTTTTTTTGATCATGGCTTTCAGGTAGGCCCATAATTTTTAAATTGTCTCTCCTGGATCTATTTTCCAGGTCAGTTGTTTTTCCAATGAGATATTTCATATTATCTTCCATTTTTTCATTCTTTTGGTTTTGTTTTGTGATTTCTTGGTTTTTCACATAGTCATTAGCCTCCATCTGCTCTATTCTAATTTTTAAAGAACTATTTTCTTCAGGGAGCTTTTGAACCTCCTTTTCCATTTAGCTAATTCTGCTTTTTAAAGCATTCTTTTCCTCATTGGCTTTTTGAACCTCTTTTGCCAGTTGAGTTAGCCTATTTGTAAAGGTGTTATTTTCTTCAACATTTTTTTGGGTCTCCTTAAGCAAGGTATTGACCTGCTTTTCATGCTTTCCTTGCATCTCTCTCATTTTTCTTCCCAGTTTTTCCTCCTCCTCTCTTACTTGATTTTCAAAATCCTTTTTGAGCTCTTCTATGGCCTGAGACCATTGAATATTTATTTTGGATGTTTGGGATACAGACTTTTATGTCTTTCCCTGATGGTAAGCATTGTTCTTCCTCATCCAAAAGGATGGGAGATCTGTTCACCAAGAAAGTAACCTTTTGTAGTCTTATATTTGTCCCCTTTTTTGAGCATTTTCCCAACCAGTTACTTGACTTTTGGGTCTTTTGGCAAGAGTAGAATACACTCTTACTCTGTAAGATCTCCTCCAACGTGGCACAATCAAGTGTGTACACTGGTCTGGGAGCAGAGAGAGATTTTTGTGCCCAGAATATTAGCAGTTTCCTCTCCACAGCCACCTGGCCTCTAGTTCCGCCAGCTCCCCCAGGGCCTCTACAGAGGGCTGAGGTGATATTCACCTTCTCAGTGCCCCCAGGGGTTTTTACAATCCATCAATGGATGTGGGCTGCTGTAGGGGCTGCGGGAACTGCTGCCGCCTGCTTGATGTGGCCTCTGCAGCAGGCCGCTGCCTGAGATTGGAGTTATGGGAAGGCCCTTCTCCCTTCCTGGCCAGCTGAACAAACCCCATCACTGACCTTTGGTGCCTGTGGGTTGAGTGATCTGGGAACTGCTGCTACTGGGACTGAGGATTCCATGACTGGAGATTCTGCCCCCAAGGGCTATTTGCGAGCCACGCGGCCAAGGCTAAGCTGAGTTCCACTCTGCGTCTGGTGCAACAAACATTTCCTGTGGGCCTTTCAGGTCATCCTGGGCTGGAAATCTCCTCCACTCTGTTGTTCTCCACTTCTGCTGCTCCAAAATTTGTTGAGACTCCCTCTCTACAAGTACTTTATGGGCTGTGTGGGGAGAGCCTGCATTTGTGTGTCTTTCTACTCTCCCATCTTGGCTCAACCCCTCCTTTTTTTTTTCTAAAATGGTATTATTTAAATATTCTCTGTGAATCTCGGCAATTTATATTTTTATATTCTTCATTTTAATCATTGAGTTGAAATATCCATCCATTTTACTTAGATTATCAGTCTTATTGGCATACAGTTTGGCAAAATAGCTCTTAATTATTGTTTTAATTTCCTCTTCATTGGTGATAGTGAATTCACCCTTTTCATTTTTGATATTGGTAATTTTGTTTTCTTCTTTTTTTAATCAACCAATGGTTTTACCTATTTTACTGAATTTTTTTCATAAAACCTGTTCATAATTTTATTTATTACATAATAGCTTTCTTTCAATTTTATTAATCTATCATTTGATTTTCAGAATTTCTAATTTGGTGTCTAATTGGGGATTTTTAATTTGGTCTCCTTCCTAGCTTTTTTAGTTGCATGTCCCATTCATTCATCTCATCTTGCTCTATCTTATTCATGTAAGCATTTAGAGAGATATAATTTTCCCTAAGTACTGCTTTGGTTGTATCCCACAAGTAAATCACATTATTGTCATTATCTTTGTTGAAATTATTAATTGTTTCTCTGATTTGTTGTTTGGCCCACTCATTCTTTGATTAGATTATTTAGTTTCCATTTAATTTTAATAAACATTTCCATGGCCCTTTGTTGCATCATGATCTGAAAAGGATGTATTTAATATTTCTGCCTTTCTGCATTGTATTGTGCCCTAATACATGGTCAATCTTTGTGTAGGTGCCATGTACCACAGTGAAAAAGGTATATTTCTTTCTATTCCTATTCAATTTTCTCCAGAGATCTATCATATCTGCCTTATCCAGAGTTTTATTCACCTCCTTAACTTCTTTCTTGTTTATTTTAAGGTTAGATTTATCAAGTTCAGAGAGTGGGAGATTGAGGTCCCCCACCAGTACAGCTTTGCTGTATATTTCTTCCTGTAACTCCCTTAACTTCTCCTCTAAGAATCTGGATGCTACACCACTTGGTGGTATACATGTTTAGTACTGATACTATTTCATTGTCTGTGGTGTCTTTTACCAAGATGTAATTTCATTCAATGTCTCTTTATTTAAATCATTTTGTTTTGCTTTTGCTTTGTCTGAAATCAGGATTGCTACTCTTACTTTTATTTAACTTCACCTGAAGCATAAAAGATTCTACTCTAGCCCCTTAACTTTACTCTGTATGTTTCTATCTTCATATTGTTTCTTCTAAGCAAAATACTGTAGAATTATGGTTTTTAATGCACTCTGTTATTCTCTTCTGTTTGACAGGAGAGCTCATCTCATTCACATTCACAATTATGATAACCAATTGTTTATTTCCTTCCATTCTATTTGCCCCGATTTGTACTATCTTCTTTCTCTCCTTTCACTTGTCCTTCCACAACAGTGTTTTGCGTTTGACCATCACCTCCTTCAATCTACACTCCCTTCTATCACTTTCCTTTTATTTTCCCTAACCCCTCCTACATCCTTGAGGTAGTAAGATAGATTTCTTTACCCAATTGAGTGAGTATGTTATTCCCTCATTGAACCAAATCCAATGAGAATATGATTCAAATAATCCTCACTTCCTCCCTCCTTTCCCTCTACTGCAACAGATCTGTCATGAATCTTCATGTGGTATGATACACCCCATTCTGCTTCCCCCTTTCCTCTTCTCTCAGTACAATTCCATGTTTTACCCATCAATTTTTTTATCATCACATAAAAGTCAACTTATACCTACATTTTCTTAGTACACTCTTTCTAATTGCCATAATAGAGATATAGTTCTTAGGAAACAAAAGTATTGTCTTCCCTTATAGGGATGTAAACACTTAATTATTGAATAACATCGTTTTTTGGTCTTTCCTGTTTACCTTTTTATGCTTCTCTTGAGTCTTGTTTTTGAAACTCAAATTTTCTGTTCAGTTCTGTTCTTTTCATCAGAAAATTTAGAAAGCCCTCTATTTCACTGAATATCTATCTTTTTCCCTGAAAAATTATTCTTAATTTTGCTGTCTAGTTGATTCTTGGTTGTTAGACAAGCTCTTTTGCTTTTCAGAATGTCATATGTCAAGTCCTAAAATCCATTAACGTAAACACTGCTAAATTCTGTGTAATCCTGACCATGCCTTCTTGATATTTGAATTGTTTCTTTCTGGCTGCTTGAAGTATTTTCTCCTTGACCTGATAGTTCTGGAATTTGGCTACAATATTCCTTGAAGTTTTCATTTTGGAATCTCTTTCAGGAGGTGATTGGTAGATTCTTTCAGCTACTATTTTACCATCTGGTTCTAGGATATGAAGCAAGATTTTTGGGTTTTTTTTTATAATTTCTTGAAAGATGCTGTTCAGGCTCTTTTTTTATCATGGCTTTCAAGTAGTCTTCTTAAATAATTCTTAAGTTATCTTTCTTGGATCTATTTTTTCTCATGAGTTGTTTTTCTAATGAAGTATTTTACATTTTCTTCTATTTTTTTCATTCTTTTGTTTCTGTTCAACTGATTCTTGCTGTCTCAGAAAGGCATTAGTTTCCACCTGTGAAATCCCAATTTTTTGAGGAATTATTTTCTTTGGCTTTTGTACCTCTTCTTCCATTTGGCTAATTTTACTTTTTTTTAAGGGAATGATTTTATTCAGTGGATTTTCCCCACTAAGATGGATAATTTTATTTTTAAGAAGTTGTTTTCTCCCATCGATTTTTGTCTTTCCTCTTCCAAGCTTTTGACTCTTTTTTTTATAATTCTCTTGTTTAATGGTCATTTCTTTTCCTATTTTTTCTTCTACCTCCCTTAATTGACTTTTACAATCCATTTTAAGCTTTCCAAGAGGACTTTTGGGCTTGAAGCCAATTCATATCCTTCTTTGAGGCTTTACATGTAGGTATTTTGACATTGTTTTCCTCTTCTGAGTTTCTGTTTTGATTTTGCTGTTGCCATAGTGGTTTTTTTTTTTTTTTTGTCCTGGTCAGGGATTTTTTTGTTTGATTTTTGCTCAGTTTTGAAAGTTGAGTTTTGCTCATTATATAAACAAATCATTGTGGAATAAAAAGATAATTATTATTCCATGAAACTAAAAATTTTTTGCACAAGAAAATCAATGCAGCTAAAATTAAAAGAAAAGCAAGAAACTGGAAAAGAAAAAAATTACAGCAAGTTTCTCTGATCAATGGCTGATTTCTCAAATATATGGGAAACTGAGATAAATTTTTAAAAATAAGATCCATTCTCCAATTGAAAAATGGTCAAAGGATATGAATAGGCAGTTTTGAGAAGAAGAAATCTAACTATAGTCATATAAAAATGTTTTAAATCCCTAACAATGAGAGAAATGAGCCTTAAAGTAGCAATGCAGTACATTTGATTAGCTAACAGAACAGAACAGGTACATGACAAATGCTGAAATGAATATTGAAAAGAGGTACACTAATGCACTGTTGATGGAACTGCAAAATAGTGCAACTATTCAGGAGAACAATTTGGAACTCTCACTAAAGGTATTATTTTGAATACCCTTTTACCCAGCAACATAGTGATATCCCAAAGAGATCAAAGAAAAAGGACCTATATGAACAAAAATATTTATAAGAAATCTTTTGTGGTGGCAAAGAATTGAAAATCAAGGGGATGTCTATCAATTGGGGAATGGTTAAACAAGTTGTAGTATATGATTGTGATGGAAAACTATTGTTTTAAAAGAAATGACAAAGGGGATGGTTTCAGAAAATCCTGGGAAGATTTATATGAATTGATTGAAAGTGAAGTGAACAGAACCAGGAGAACATTGTACTCTGTAGCAACAATACTATAATGATAATCAACTGTGAAAGTCTTAGTTACTCTGATCAATGCAATAATCTATGACAATTCCAAGGGAGTCATGATGAATAATCTATCTACCATCAGAGAGAGAATAGATGAACTCTGCATGCAGATTGAAGAATATGTTTTCACTTTATTTTTCTTGTTTTTTGTTTGCAAAGCAGCTAATATGGAAATGTCTTAAATGAATTCATATGTATATCAGGTATCATATTGCTTGCCTTCTGAATGGATGAGGAGCTGAAGGGAGGGAATTTGAATATCAAAATTTTAAAATAAATATGAAAATGGAAATATTTAACAAAATAAATAAAAATACATTTAAAAACCATACTCTTGGTTCTATTTATTTCATTTTACATTGGTTCAAGCAAATCTTCCAAGTTTTCTTTGTATCTATCTCCTTCATTACTTTTTATGATCCCATAATATTCCATTATATTTAGATAATATAATTTGTTCAGGCATTTCCCACATTTTCTAGGTGTCCAGTTCTTTGCTATGGAGAAAAGTACTGCTATAATATTTGCTGTGCATATACATGAGTCCTTTTCTTCTTTACTGACCTCTATAGGAAATATATCTAATAGTGTCATCATTAGGTAAAAGGGTACTCACAGTTTAGTAAATTTTTTGAATAGTTCCAAATCGCTGTGTAGAATGGCTGGAAAATATCAAAGTTCCATCAGTCATGCATTAGCATATCTTGTCCTCATCAATCCCTTCAATGATTTTCATTTTCCTTGTCAATCTAATGAAGGTGAAGTAGAATCTCAAAGTTTTAATTTGCATTTATCTTATCAGTCACCATTTTTTCCCATGTATGCATTAAATACTTGCCTTTCTTCTTTTGACAACTGCCTTTTAATATCTTTCCACATTTATCTGCTGGAGAGTGGTTCTTGTTCTTATACATTTATATGAGCTCTGTATATATCTTCAATTTTAGACTTTAATCAAAGAAATTTACTCCAATTTTACCCCAATAAACTAAACCAAACTGTAGAAGAAGAAAAAAATTTGCATTGTTTCTGTTTATGCAGAAGCGTTTCAATTTTATGTAATCAAATTTTCTATTTTCTCTCCTGTGATTCCCTCTCTCTATTGTTTGGTAAATACCTCTTTTCCTTCCTATAATTGTAAAAGGTGTTTCCTTCTACATTCTTCTAATTCATATATGATGTTACTTTTACATCTAGACTATGTATGAAATTGGAATTTATTGTGGTATATGGGGTCAATATTGTTATAAACCTAATGTATTTCATATTGTTTTCCAGTTTTCCCAATAGCATTTGATCAAGTAGATATATTACTCCAATTGTTGAGGTATTTGGGTTTATAAACACTATTGTACTATATCCTATTAATTCTGTACAACATATATCTGATTTGTTACACTGATTGCATTTAGAATTTCTTAACTGGTACCATACAGATTGTTTTTATTTTTACTTTTTAAAAATAAATTTATTTATTTTGAACATATTTTTCTTTTTAAATTTTGAGTTTCAAATTGTCTCCCTCTCTCCCACACCTTCCTATAACAATATGGCATCAATTATACACATGAAATAATGCAAAACTATTAGCCATAGTGCCAAAAGGTAAACAATATATAGAGAAAATTATACTTCAGTTTATACACAGAGTTCATCAGTTCTCTCTCTGAAAGTGGATAGCATTTTTCTTTATGAATCTTTGTAGTTATCTGAAGTCATTGTCTTGATCAGAGTAGCTATATCTTTCACAGTTGATTATGACTTCAATATTGCTGTTACTGTATAAAATGTTCTCCTGATTTTGCTTACTTCACTTGGCATCAGCTCATATAAGTAACCACAGATTTTTTTCTGAAATCTTCCCTCTTATCATTTCTTATAGCACAATGATTTCCTATAGCACTCCATCACAAGCATATGCCACAACTTCTTCAACCATTCTTCAACTGATGAGTATCTGTTTGATTTTCAAATCTTTGCCACCACAAAAAGAAATGTTTTTGTGCATATAGGGTCTATCTACTTCACCACCTAGCTGTTCCTGGATTCTGATTTCTAGTCCATTCTACTATCTACTTCTTTTTTGGGGAGTGAATTTATCTCATTCACATTCACAATTATGATTAGTAATTGTGTATTTCCATTCCTTCCATTTTTTTTCTCATTAGTCTTCTCCCTGTCTTTTTATCCTATCCTTCCTCAAAGGTCTATTTTTATTTTTAATCATGAGCTCCCTTAGTCTACCCATGACTTCTTTAAGAACTTGGATGCTATGATCCAACCATTCTGGAGAGCAATTTGGAACTATGCCCAAAGGGCTATAAAAGTGTTCATGGCCTTTGACCCAGGAATACCACTTCTAGTTCTGTATCCCAAAGATATCATAAAAATGAGAAAAGGATCCAGATGTACAAAAAAATTTATAGCAGCTCTTTTTGTGATGGCAAAGAATATGAAATTTAGGGGATGTCCATCAAATGGGGAATGGCTGAACAAGTTGTGGTATAGCAATGTAATGGAAAATTATTGTGCCATAAGAAATGAACAGGTAGACTTCTTTAAAATCTGAAAAGGCATGTATGAATTGATGCCAAGTGAAATGAGTAGACCCAAGAGACCACTGTACACAGTAACAGTTACATTGTGCAACTGACTTTGATAAACTCAGCTCTTCTCAGCAATATAAGGATCTAAGACAACTCCAAAAAATTCATGATGGAAAATGCTCTTCACATCCAGAGAAAGAATTTTGGAGTTTGAATGCAGGTGGAAGCATACTACTTTCTCTCCTTTTCTTTTCTTTTGTTGTTTTAAATCTTCTTTCTCATGGTTCCACCCATTAGTTTGAATTCTTCTTTACATCATGACTAATATGCTTAATATGAATGTATAAATACAGCCTATGTCAGATTGCATGCTACCTTGGGGAGGGAGGAGAAGATAAAGGGGAAGGTAATTTAAAACTCAAAATCTTATGGAAGTGAATTTTGAAAACTAAAAATATTTTTTTTGAAAAAGGAATTTGGATACTCTACAACATGGTACATATGTGTTTAGTACTGCTATTTCTTCAATGCTTTTTATACCTTTTAGGAAAATGAAGTTTCCTTCTTTATATTTTTTAATTAGTTCTATTTTTGCTTTTGCTTTGTTAAAGACCAGAATTACTACCCCTGATTTTCTTTTACTTCAGTTGAAGCATAATAGATTCTTCTCCAGTTCCTTACCTTTACTCAGTGTGTGTGTCTCTGCTTTAAATGTGTTTCTTGCAAACAACATATTGCAGAATTCTGGTTTTTCATGGACTACTTTTCACATCTGTTTTATGGAAGAGTTGATCCCATTCACATTCACAGGTATGGCTACTAACTGTATTTCCCTCCTTCCTATTTTCCTCCTGTTTGTCCTTTCTCTTCTTTCACTGTTTCCCTCTTCACCAGTGTTTTGCTTCTGTCAACTGCTTCCCCAAGTATGCCCTGTTTTCTGTCAGTCTACCCCCTCTACTTAATATCCTCCCATCCTTCTTTCCTGTTGGATAGGATATATGTTTATAGTAATCGAATGTGTATATTATTCCCTCTTTGAGACAAAACTGATAAGAGTAAGGTGCAAGCAGAGTTCAGCACCCACCATTCCATATTTCCCTCCACTGTATAAGGTCTTCTGCACCTCTTCATATGAAATAATTCACCCCACTGTACTCCTCTTTCTCATGCCTTAAGTGTTTTTGTCATTCCCTCAAATTCGTGTCATAAAAAGAATGTGATATGATACCTTTGCCTATTTTCCCCAATAGTTTATGTAGTATTTGAGTTAATTGTTTTCTAAGTGTTTGGTAGAATTCACTTATAAATTCATCTGGCCCTGGAAATTTCTTCTTAGAGAGTACATTGATGGCTTGTTGAATTTCTTTTTTTGAAATGGGATTTTTAAGTATTTTATTTTCTCTTCTATTAACCTGGACAATTTATATTTTTTGAAAATGTTCATCCATTTCACTAAGATTGTGAAATTTATTGGCATACAGCTGGGCAAAAGAACTCTTAATTATTGTTTAATGTCCTCTTCATTGATGATGAATTTATTCTTTTCATTTTTGATACTGGTAATTTGCTTTTTTTTTTATCAAAGGGTTACCTAGGCTATTTTTTTTTCAATAAAACCAGCTCTTAGTTTTATTTATTACTTTTATGGTTTTCTTACTTACACTTTATTAACTTCTCCTTTGATTTTAAGAATTTCTAATTTGGTATTTAATTGAGGATTTTTAATTTGGTCTTTTTCTAGCTTTTTTTTAGCTGCATGCCCAATTCATTCATCTCCTCTTTCACTATTTTATCCCAGTAAGAATTGAGAGACACGAGAGTGGAGCCAAGATGGCAGAGTAGAAAGACGGATTTGCTCTAGCTTTACTCCCATTGCCCATGAAATACCTGTAAAAAAATGACTCTAAACAAATTCTAGAGCAGCAGAAGCCACAAAACGAGAGAGTGAAAGAGATTTCCAGCCCAAGGCAGCCTGGAAGTCCGACAGGAAAGATCTATCACACCAGGCTCAGAGTGGAGCTGTTTACATTTCTACATGAAAAAGATAATATTTGTAACTCTTGAAACTTTTTTCAGTATTTGGGTAGTTGGAGGGATTGTATGCATATATATAGGCAGAGGGCACAGGATGAGTTTAAGAAGGGATGATATCTAAAAAAATAAAATTAAGGGGTGGGAGAGGAATACATTGGGAGGAGAAAGGGAGAAATTGAGTGGGACAAATTATCTCTCATAAAAGAGACAAGAAAAAGCTTTTTCAATGGAGGAGAAAATGGGGGAGGTGAGAGGGAAAAAGTGAAGCCTACTCTCATTTGGCTTAAGGAGGAAATAACATGTACAGTCAATTTGGTATGAAAATCTATCTAATATTACAGGAAAGTAGAGGAGAAAGGGATAAGTTGGGCATGGGGGGATGATAGAAGGGAGGGCAAATGGGAGGAGGGAGTAAATAAAAGCAAACACTTTGGGGGAGGGATAAGGTTAAAAGAGAATAAAATAAATGGAGGGCAAGATACCTTGGAGGGAAATATAATCTTTCATAACATGACTATTATGGAAGTCTTTTGCATAACTATACATGTATAGTCTATATTGAATTGCTTGCCTTCTCAGTGGAGATGGGAGGGGAGGAAGGAAGGAAGAGAATTTGGAACTCAAAATATTAGGAACAAATGTTGAGAATTATTTTTTGTATACAACTGGGAAATAAGAAATACAGGTAATGGGGTATAGAAGTCTATCTTGCCCTACAAGAAAAAGAAAGAAGATGGGAATAAGGGAAGGGAGGGATATGATAGAAGGGAGGGCAGATTGGGGAAAGAGGTAATCAGAATGCCTGGTGTCTTGAGGTAGGAGGAAGGGAGAGATAGGGAGAAAATTTGGAACTCAAAATCTTGTGGAAATGAATGTTGAAAACTAAAAATAAATAAATAAATTAAAAAAAATAATTGACAGACACAAAACTTCCCTGAAGCTCCACTTTTGCTTCATCTCATAAGTTTTGGTATGTTGTGTCGTTATTGTTATTCTCTACAATGAAGTTATAGATCATTTCTATGATCTGCTGTTTGACTCATTCTTTAGAATTACATTACATAGTTTCCAATTAACTTTTAATCTACATTTCCATGGCCCTTTATAACATGTAATTTTTGTCACATCATGATCTGAAAAGGAGGCATTTAATATGTCTGCCCTTCTATACTGGATTAAGAGATTTTTATGTCTTAATACATGGTCAATCTTTGTGTAGGTGCCATGTACCACTGAACAAAAGGTATATTCTCTTCTATCACCTGTCCAGAGGTCTACCATATCTAACTTTTCTAAAATTATGTTCGCCTCCTGAAGTTCTTTCATGTTTATATTGTAGTTAGATTTATCTATTTCTGATAGGGAGAGTTTGATGTCCTCCACTAGTATAATTTTGTTCTCTATTTCTTTCTACAACTCCCTTAACTTCTCCTCTAAGAATTCAGATGCTCTACCATTTGGTGCATACATGTTTAGTGATCATATTATATCTTTGTCTATGGCATTTTTAGCAGGATATAATTTTCTTCCTTATCTCTTTTAATTAGATTTATTTTTTTGGCTTCTCTGATATCAGGATTGCAACTCCCTGCATTTTTTTTTAATTCAGCTGAAGCATAATATATTCTACTCCAGCCTTTTACCTTTACTCTGTGTGTACCCCTCTGCTTCAAATGTGTTTCATGTAAACAACATATTATAGGATTAAGGTTTTTAATCCACTCCGTTATCTGCTTCCATTTTGTGAGAGAGTTCAACCCATTCATATTCACAGTTATGATTACTATCTTTGTCTCTCTCCATCCTATTTTCCTCATGTTTATGCTTTTCTCTCCCTTTTCTCCCTTTCCCTCCTCATTAGAGTTTTGCTTTTCACTACTTCCTCCCTCAATATACCCTTTCTTCTATCAGTACCCTCTCTTTTCTTTCCACTTTCCCCTTCTACAATACCTGAGTATGTTATTCCCTCTTTGAGTCAAATCAGATGAGAGTAAGAGTCAAACAATGCCCATTTTCCTCACTTCTTTTCCTCTACTGTAACAGGTCTTTGTGCCTTTTCATGTAATGTAATTTACACTTGTCTGCTTGCTCCATCACTCTTCTCCCAGTACATTCCCTTTTCACCATTTAATTAGAATTTTTATCATCACATCAAAATCCACTTATACCTATGCCCTTATGTATACACTTTCTAAATGTTGTAGTAAAGATACAGCTCTTGGGGGCAGAGCCAAGATAGTGGAATAGAAAGATGGACCTGTAGAAGCTTCCCCACATAGCCCACAATATACATGTACAAAATGACTTGAAACAAATTCTAGAGCAACAGCAGCCACAAAACAACAGAGTGAAAGAGATGTCCAGTCTAAGACAGTCTGAAAGGCCAACAGGAAAGGTCTATCACACAGGACACAGAGCAGAGCACAGCCCAGCCTTGGTCATGGCAGGGACAGGACCAGAGCAGGCCTCAGGCTATGCAGAAACCCAGGTACCAGCTGCAGTTCCCAGATCCCTCAACCCACAAACACCAAAGGTAGCTTCAAAGGTGAGTGAGAAAGTTCCTTCACCCAAGAAAAGGGAATGTGGTCTGGACTGCCTGCAGCAGCCACTGCAGGAGCAGCTTTCATTTTTGGAGCTCTTATTTAAAGACCCGGGGGGAACTGAGCCACTAACCTGAATCTCAGCCCTGAGTGGCAGCCCTGCCCTCTACCTAAAGTCCTTGGGAAAATTGAGCCACTGATCTGAATCTCAGTCCTGAGCCTGGCCTTGGAGTGAGGAAGAGCACTGGTGTGGTGGAGCTGGAGGTGGTTGTGGAGAGGGAATTCTACTCACAGATTCTGGGCAGAAAAGTTTTGGGTTGCTCCCAGACCAGTATGCAGACAAGTAGAGGAGTAGACTCTTCTCCCTTGATTGTGCCACCTTGGAGGAACTGAGAACTTAAAGGTCCCCAGAGTATACCCTCCTCTTGACAAAGGACTCGAAAGTCAAGTAACTGACTGGGAAAATGGCCCCAAAAAAGGGAAAAAATAAGACTATAGAAGGCTGTTTTCTTTGTGAACATGTATTTTCTTCCATCCTTTGAGATGAGGAAGAACAATGCATACCCCCAGAGGTTTCTGCATCCAAAACCTCAAAAATAAATATGCAATGGTCCCAGGCCATGGAAGAGCTCAAAAAGGATTTTGAAAATCAGTTAGAGAGGTGGAGGAAAAATTGGGAAGAGAAATGAGAGCAATGCAAGGAAATCATGAAAAGCAAGTCAAAGCTTGCTAAAGCAGACCTAAAACATGCTGAAGAAAATAATACCTTTAAAAATAGATTAATTCAAAAGGCAAAAGAGGCCCAAAAAGCCATTGAGGAGAAGAATGTTTTAAAAAATAGAATTAGCCAAAAGGAAAAGGAGGTTCAAAAGCTCACTGAAGAAAATAGTTCTTTAAAAATTAGAATGGAGCAGATGGAAGCTAATGACTTTGTGAGAAACCAAGAAATTATAAAACAAACCAAAAGAATGGAAAAAAATGGAAGATAATGTGAAATATCTCATTGGAAAAACAACTGACCCGGAAAATAGATCCAGGAGAGACAATTTAAAAATTATGGGACTACCTGAAAGCCATGATCAAAAAAAAGAGCCTAGACATCATCTTTTCGTGAAATTATCAAGGAAAACTGCCCTGATATTCAAGAACCAGGGGGCAAAATAAATATTGAAAGAATCCACTGATCACCTTCTGAAAGAGATCCAAAAAGAGAAACTTCTAGGAACATTTTGGCCAAATTCCAGAGTTGCCAGGACAAGAAAAAAATATTGCAAGCAATCATAAAGAAACAATTCAAGTATTGTGGAAACACAATCAGGATGACACAAGATCTTGCAGCTTTTACATTAAGGGATCAAAGAGCTTGGAATATGATATTCCAGAAGTCAAAGGAACTAGGATCAAAACCAAGAATCACCTACTCAGCAAAACTGAGTGTAATACTTCAGGGAAAAAATTGGTCATTCAATGAAATAGAGGACTTTCAAGCATTTATGATGAAAAAGACCAGAACTGAAAAGAAAATTTGACTTTCTAACACAAAAATCAAGAGAAGCATGAAAAGTAAACAGGAAAGAGAAATCATAAAGGACTTTCTAAAATTGAACTGTTTACATTCCTACATGGAAAGATAATATTTGTAACTCTTGAAGCTTTTCTCAATATTTGGGTCGTTGGAGGGATTATACACACACCCACACACCCACACCCACACCCACACCCACACACAAACACACACACACACACACACACACACACACACACACATAGATAGAAGACAGACAGACAGACAGACAGACAGACAGATAGATAGATAGATAGATAGATAGATAGATAGATAGATAGATAAAGATGGGTAGATGGGTAGATAAATGATACAGAGATATATAGATATAGACATAGAGTACAGGGTGATAAGAAGGGATGATATCTAAAACAATAAAATTAAAGGGTGAGAGAGGAATGTAAAGGGAGAACAGGAGAAATGGAATGGGGCAAATTATCTCTCACAAAAGAGGCAAGAAAAAGCTTTTTCAATGGAGGAGAAAAGGGAGGAGGTGAGAGGGAAAAAGTGAAGCTTACTTTCTTCACATTTGGCTTAAGGAGGGAATAACATACTCAATTTGGTATAAAAATCTATCTTGCACTACAGTTTCATAGGGGAGAAGGGGACAAGTGCAGTGGAGGAGATGATAGAAGGGAGAGCAAATGGGAGAAGGGAGTAATTAGAAGTAAACACTTTTGGGGAGGAACAAGGTCAAAAGAGAGAATAGAATAAATGGGGGGAAGGATAGGAAGGAGGGAAACAACATGATTATTAGGGAAGTCTTTTGCAAAACTACACATATACAACCTATATTGAATTGTTTGCCTTCTTAGTGGGGATGGGTGGAGAGGGAGGAAGGGAGAGAAGTTGAAACTCAAAGTTTTAGGAATGAATGTTCAGAATTGTTTTTGCATACAACTGGGAAATAAGAAATACAAGTAATCTGGTACAGAAATCTATCTTGCCCCACAAGAAAAGAGAGAAGATGGGGATAAGGGAAGGTAGGGGTGTGATAGAAGTGAGGGCATACTGAGGGAAGGGGTAATAAAATGCAAGACTTTATGGAGTGGGGAGAGAGGAGAGATGGGGAGAGAATTTGGAACTCAAAATTTTGTGGAAATGAATATTGAAAACTAGAAATAAATAAGTAAATATTTAAAAAAACAAACAAATAAACAACAAAAAAAAATTTCAATTCAACTTAATCCAGTTCAAGAAACATTTATTAAGGACCTACTGTGTGTAGAGTAAAATGATTTTCCTAATTGAGATAAAAAGCTTACATAAGATGTAGTCTGAGCATTCATATAATTTAATATCTAATAATTCTCTAATCAATACAACACTTACCTAAAATCCTTAAGTATTCAACCAGTACCCTTAAATGATAACTTTAATACTGAATCTTGAGTTTGCACAACATCCAACTAAATATTTTTGACAAAAATATTTGTCAGAGCCTCCTTTTAGTTATATCCTAAGGAATGCTGTTGACCAGTCATGTCATAAGCATTAGTGAAATCATGCAAGTTAATTCATGTATTGAAGAGGAAAATAAATAAAACTACTTTTACAAAATAAAAAAGATACAGTTCTATACAGTTCTTAAGGGTTACACATATCATCTTCCTTTTTAGGGATGTAAATATTTTGCCTTTATTGAATAATATGTTGTTTTTATCTTTACTTTTTACTTTTTATGCCTCTCTTGAGTCTTGTATTTGAAGATCAAATTTTCTGTTTCGCTCTGCTGTTTTCATCAGGATAGTTTGGAAGTCCCTTATTTCATTGAATATCCATCTTCCCCTTGAAAGATTATGCTCATTTTTGCTGGGTACCTGATTCTTGGTTGTTATCCAACTCCTTTGCCTTAAGGAATTTCATATTCCAAGCCCTCTAATCCTTTAATATAGAAGCTGCAAGGCCCTTCATAATCTGGACTGTGGCTCCATGATACTTAAATTATTTCTTTATGACTGCTTGCAGTATTTTCTCTTTGTTCTGGTAATTCTGGAATTTGACTACAGTATTCCTTGGAGTTTTCAATTTGGGATCTCTTTCAGGAGATAATCAGTGGGTTCTTTTAATGACTATTTTACCCTCTCCTTCTGGGACTTCAGGGCAGATTTCTTTGATGATTTCATGAAAGATACTACCAAGGCCTTTTTTTGATCATAGGTTTTGGTTAGACCAATAATTCTTAGACTCTCTCTCCTGGATCTGTTTCCCAGGTCAGTTGTTTCTTCAATGAGGTATTTTACATTTTCTTCTATTTTTCTCAGTCTTTTGATTTTCTTTGGCTGATACTTGATGTCTCATAGAGTCATGAGCTTCCACTTGTCCAATTCTAATTTTAATTAATTTAATTTTCTTTCATTAGTTTTTATACCTACTTTTCCTTTCGACCCATGTTATTTTTTAAGTTCTTCTCTTCAGTGAGATTTTGTGCCTCTTTTTCCATTTGGCAAATTCTACTTTTTAAGTTGTCTTCTAGTCAATTTTTGTCCTTTCTTTTGCAAGCTATTGTCTCTCTTCCATATCTCTCATTTCTTTTTCCAATTTTTCTTCTACTTCTCTTATTTAAATTTTAAAATCCTTCTTGAGCTCTCCCAAGATGGCTTTTCAGACTTGAGACCAGTTCATACTCCCCTTTGAGGCTTCAGATGTGGGTATATTGACAATGTTGTCTTCTTCTGAATTTGTGTTTTGATCTTTCCTGTCCCCATACTAAGAATCCATGGTTATTGTCTGTTAATGCTTTTTGCTCATAATGTTTGCTTAATTCCTGGCTTTTTGATTTCCTGGCTTATTTCCTGTTCTCCTGCTGGAGCACAGGGGGCACTAACTCAAGCTTTTTATGCTAGGGTACAGGGACCTGGTCACTGGCTTTGTGTGCTGGGGGTCTCAGATGCTAGCAGCTAGAGGCTGCAGGGGTCTGGAAGTTTATGTGGTGCTGAACTGGAATTGGCACAATTGAAGCTTTTGCAGTGTGGTGTGTCTGGCCCCTGGAGGACCACTATTGTGAATCACTGCTATGAACCACCAGAAGATTTGACTGCTGAAGGATTCCCATCTGCTTGTACTTCTTTGAGTTTTGCTGAAGCACAAGGTTTGACTGCTGGAGTCTACCAGTACCCCTGTTTGTTCCAAGGCACTTGAGAAGACACGTTGGTATTGGTGCTTGCCTGCTCCACCACCCTGGGGTTCAGGATCTCCCATTGGTTTGCCAAGGTGAGACTTGTTGCTGAGACATCTCCTATCCTGTACTACTCCCCTTCCACTAGAGCAAGAGGAACTTTTCCATTAATCCCCCAGGCATCTCAGTTAAAAGACTGATCCACCTTATTTCTGCTGACTGAGCTGCTCCAAGGATTTTCCTGGGGTGATATTTCCTGGAGTTTTAGAGGTCAATAAGGGAGAGTGAGAGTCACTTTCTTCTTGTCATCTGGGCTCCCAGAAGTCGAATCTCTTCGGTCTTGTTTTTGGAGATCAAATTTTCTCTTCAGTTCTGGTCTGCTTGAAACCATCCTATTCCACTGAAGGACCATTTTTTCCCTGGAAGTATTGTGTTTAATTTCACCAGCTAGGTAATTCATGGTTGCAGACATAAGTCTTTAATCTTCTGAAATACCATGTTCTAATACTTTAATGTTGCAGCTGCTAAGTCCTGTATAGTCTCCTTGTGGATTGTCAGTATTTGAATTATTTCTTCCTTGTGACTTGTAGCATTTTGGGGTTGGCCTGATAGTTCTGTTATTTGGCTATAACGTCCCTTGGAGTTTTTGTTTTGAGATTTCTTTCTTAGGTGATCAGTGGATTCTTTGAATGCCTATTTTGCCCTCTGGTTCCAGATGTCAAGGCAGTTTTCTCTGATAAGTTCTTGAAAGATGCTTTCCAGGTACTCCTTTTTATCATTGACTTTCAGGTAGTTCAACAATTCTGACATTGTTCTGGATTCATTTTCTAGGTCAGTTGTATTTCAAAAGAGGTGTTTTACATTTTCTTCTAAGTTTTTTCATTCTTTGAAATTGTTTGATGTCTCATAAAGTTGTTCATTTTCACTTGTCCAAATTCTAACTTTCAAAGAGTTGTTTTCTTTAGCTGATTTCTGCATCTCCTTTTCCATTTGACCAACTATTTTTTAAGCAGTTGCTTTCTTTTTCCAAGCTGTTGACTCTCTTTTTAATAATTCTCTTATATCACTCTCATTTCTTTTTCCTTATTTCTTCTACCTTTCTTATATGATTTTTAAGCTCCTTTTTGAGCTTTGCTATGAATTCTTTCTTGGTCTGAGACTACTTCCCATTTTTCTTTGGGGTTTTGCTCACAGGTGTTTTGACATTGTCATCCATTTCTGAGTATGTGTTTTGATTTTCCCTCTCACCATAATAACTTTTATGATCAGTGTCTTTTTTGTTGCTTTTTACTCATCTATTTTGGTCTTTTTTCCCTTTCTTTTAAGTTGGAGTTCTACTCCCAGAGTGGAAGGGCCATTCTCTCAGGCTTCTTGTGCCAGGGGCTGCAGGACATGACTGTTTACCTGGTGCTTCAATAATGCTGTTGTGAGGCTCATGGGGAATTTCATGTCTGAGGCAGCCCTGAAAGGATGGGGTGGGGAGTGGCTGGTGTTGCTGAGAGCTGTAGGGGTCTGGCAGCCTACATGGTGCTGAGCCAGGGTTCTAGTACTGGTGTGTGATATGTGCTGAGTCCAGTAGGATATTTCTACGTTTCCCCAGGGCTACACTGAAGCAAATGGGGGCTCTTGGAGTCCACCCATTACCCTAGGTATGCTGAGGCACATGGTGGAGCCTGTTATTGGCATTTGCCTACTCCACTGTACTGGGGGCTCCCTCTGGTATGCTATGATGGGGCTTCCTACTGGCTTAATAAGAACTTCCTGTCCTGGACTGAACTCCCCTTTTACCTGAATGAGATGACCTTTCCTGCTGATCTCCCAAGTTTCTTGGGTTCAAAGGTTGTTTCATCTCATTGTTTTGCTGGTTTTATTGTTCCAGGATTCTCTTTGTGGTGCTCTTTTTTGGTTGTTTGGAGTTGAATATGGGAGAGTTAAGATAATTCACTGCTTACTCATGTGTCTTGGCTTTCAGAAGTTCTATGTAAACTATTTTTAACTTTCCTAATAACAACAAACATTTTAGGGATTATATGTATGTTCATTCATATGGGAATATAAACAGTTTATACATATTGAGTCCCTTATACATTTATTTTATATTTTTTAAACTGGAGTAATTCTTTTGTCTCATGTCATTTTTATTTATGATTTCTTGAACTATAGCTCTGGAAAACCAGACTTTGTTAAAGTCCATGTGATTCAAATGAAGCTACTTGACTATGCTTTAAAACAAAAATCACTCTGGCTTTCAGTGATTGGCCAAAAATAGTTCCCAGCCAATGCCTCACTTTCTCAATGTTAGTATTTTGTTGGCTCAAAGTGAGTGTAAATAGCAATTGTTTTCTGTTCTGGTCAGAAACTCTCATGGTCTTCCATTTCCAGAATGTTTTTTTATGAAGACAAACTAGGCTATCTTTTGACTCAAGTCTTACCAAGCCTCTAATCACCAAATGAGTTTTGTCTCAGACAAACTGAGACCTGGGAAAGACCTTAGCTTAAAAAGGCCAATGTGCCCCTACTGTATCCAGGGCCATTGCAAGTCCTCTTGACCTATGTCTTACCACTGGACTCTGATGATTCTAGAGTGAGACTTTGAACAGTTCTGCCCCACTTAAATCAATTCACTTGCAAATCAAGACATCACCCTCCTGATGTCATTGGTTCTCTTTGAGAACAAAGGATGAACCTCAAAAACAACTGAATACTCATTTGTATAGCTCTATGTTTGTATAGCAATGAATACGCAATTAATTTTTGTAGTATTATCTTTTTTAAATTATAGCAGCATAGGGTAACCATGAGCAAATGATATCTCTTTCATTATTTTGGTCTGTTTCTGTAAAGAGTATTTTATAGCTATATTCTTATGCATGTCTTAATAGAAGAATAACTAAATATAATATATATTCTATTATTTTAACAAGAATTTATTTTTCCTTTTCTTCCTGCTAGATTAATATATACAGCTACTTTGCTGAAATAATTAATTAGTTCAAAAATATTACAAACAGCCAGAAAGAAACAATTCAAGTGATGTGGAAACGCAATCAGGATAACACAAGATTTAGGAATCAGAAGGCTTGAAATATGTAAAACCAAGAATCACATATGTATTACAACCAAGAATTACAACCAAGAATGTAAAACCAAGAATCACCTACCCAGTAAAACTGAGTACAATACTTCAGAGGAAAAAGAGTAGAATTTCAATGAAATAGAGGACATTTAAGCATTCTTGTTGAAAAGACCATAGCTGAATAGAAAATTTGACTTTCAAATACAAGAATTAAGAGAAGCATAAAAAAGTAAACAAGAAAGAGAAACCATGAGGGACATATTAAAGTTGATCTGTTTACATTCCTACATAGAAAAAATGATATTTGTAATCCATGAGACCTTTGTCAGTATTAGGACAGTTGGAGGGAATATATGTGTGTGTGTGTGTGTGTGTGTGTGTGCATAGACAGACAGAGACACAGAGAGAGGGACAGAGTGATAGAGGGCACAGGATGAGCTGAATATGAAGGGGTATTTTCTAAAAAAGAAAATTAATTATTGAGAGAAATGTACTAGGAGAAAGAGAAAGGGAGAGGTAGAATGCAGTAAATCATCTCACATAAAAGAGGCAAGAAAGAGTGTTGACAATGGAAGGGAAGAAGGGAAGGTGAGAGGGAATAAATGAGCCTTCTTTTCATCGGATTTAGCTTCAGGATGGAATAACGTACACACCCAATTGGGCATGAAAGTTTATCTTACCCTACGGGAAAGCAGGGTTGAAGGAGATAAGAGAGTGGTGATAATAGAAGGGATGGCAGAAAGGGGGAAGGTGTTTTACATGACTACTATTTTAAGATATAAAACCTATATTGAAAGTTTTGTCTTCTCAATGAAGGTAGCTGGGGAGGGGGGAAGGGAGAGAATGTGGAACTCAAAGCCTTAAAAATGAATGTTAAAAAAAAATGTTTTTACACGCAACTAGGAAATAAGATATATAGGCAATGGGATATAGAGATCTATCTTGCCCTACAGGAAAATGTAAGGGAAGGGAATAGGGGAGAGGTGATATAAAGTAGAGCAGACTAGAGGAAAGGGTAATCAAAATACATGCTGTCCTGGGATAGGGAAGTGGAGAAATGGGGAGATAATATGACATTCAAAGTTATGTGGAATGAATGTTGGAAACTGAAAATAAGTAAATTTTTAAAAACACAACAAATCAAGGATTAGTAAGTACTCATTGAATGCCTAGATACTGTGTTGTTCTTTATGTAGGTAAAGACATGTGCTTGCTCTGAAGGAGCTGCCATTTGGTAAGAAAAAGCATAAAACTATCTCTCCCTTCCCCCACTCCTCATCCACTCTCATTGAGAAGGCAAGCAATCTGAATATAGGTTATATTGATGTAGTCATGCAAAACACTTCCATAACAGTCATGTTACAAAAGACTAACTATATTTCCCTCTATCCTGTCCCACCCTCAATTTATTCTGTTCACTCCTTTGACCTGTCCCTCTACCAAAGTATTTCCTCCCAATTACCCCTTCCCCCAATCTGCCATCCCTTCTACTGCCCCCCCCCCCTTTCTTATCACCTTCCCTGCTACTTTCCTGTGGGGTAAGTTAAATTTCCATAAACTTCCATACCCAATTGATTGTGTGGTATTCCCTCCTGAAATCAAATCCAATGAAAGGAAAACTCACTTATTCCCTCTCACCTTCTCCCTCTTCCTCTCCATTGTAAAATCATTGTAAAATCTCTTTCTAGCCTCTTTTATATGAGATAATATACTACATTCTACCTGTCCCTTTCTCTTTCTCCTCGTATATTCCTCTCTACATTTAATTTTCTTTTTTTAGATATCATCCCTTCATATTCAGCTCACCCTGTGCTCTCTCTCTCTCCCTTCCTCCCTCTGTGTGTGTGTAGATATAATGTATATGTATCTGTATGTATGTATATATACATATATACATATGTGTGTATACATATATATATTCTCATACGTGGGGCAGCTAGGTGGTGCAGTAATAAGAGAACCAGTGCAGGAGTCAGGAGGACCTGAGTTCAAATCTCACCTCAGACAGTTGACACTCACTAGCTGTGTGACCTTGGGCAAGTCACAACCCCAGTTGCCTCATCCTGGGTCATCTCTAGTCATCATGATGAATATTTGGTCACTGGATTCTGATGGCTCTGGAGGAGAAGTGAATCTGGTGACCTGCACAGCCCTCCCTCACTCAAAACAAAGTCAAGTGCAAGTCATGTCATCATTTCTTTGATGACATGGTCTTCTTTGGCAACAAAGGACAAACACACACACACACACATACACACACGCATGCACAAATTTTCTATTCAGCTCTGGTCTTTTCATCAAGACTACTTGAAAGTCCTCTATTTCATAGAATGACCATTTTTTCCACTGAAGTATTATACTCAGTTTTACTAGGTAGTTGATTCCAAGTTTTAATCCTCTCTCCTTTGACCTCTAGAATATCATATTCCACGCCCTCTGATCCCTTAGGGTAGAAGTTGCTAAATTTTGTGTTATCCTGATTGTGTTTTCACATTACTTAAATTGTTTCTTTCTGGATGCTTGTAATATTTTCTCCTTGGCCTGGGAACTCTGGAATTTGGCTACAATATTCCTAGGAGATTTCCTTTTAGGATCTCTGTCAGGAGGTAATCAGTGTATTCTTTCCATTTCTATTTTACCCTCTGGTTCTAGAATATTGGAGAAGTTTTCCTAGATAATTTCTTAAAAGATGATGTCTAGGTTGTGTTTTTTTTTTTTTATCATGCCTTTCAGGTAGTCCAATAATTTTTAAGTTATCTCCCCTGCATCCATTTTCCAGGTCAGTTGTTTTTCCAGTGAAGTACTCCACGTTGTCTTCTATTTTTTTCATTCTTTTGGTTTTGTTTTATAATTTCTTGATTTCTCATAAAGTCATTAACTTCCATTTGCCCAAGTCTAATTTTGAAGGCATTATTTTCTTCAGTGACCTTTTGAACCTCTTTCTTCAATTTGGCCCATTCTGCTTTTTAACACATTCTTCTCCTCTTTGGTTTTTTGGACATCTTTTGCCATTTGGGTGAGTCTAATTTTAAAGGTATTACTTTCTTCAGCATTTTTGGGGTTTCCTTTAGCAAGCTGTAGACTTGTTTTTTCATGATTTTCTTGCATCACTCTCATTTCTCTTTCCAATTTTTCCTCTACTTCTCTTATTTGATTTTCAAAATCCTTTTTGAGCTCTTCCATGGCCTGAAACCAATTCATATTTTTCTCAGAGGCTTTGGATGCAGGTGCCTTATATTTGTTCTCTTCTTCTTCCTCATCACCAATGACATAAGAAAATACCTCTTTACTGAGAAATCTATAGTCTTCTTCTTTTACTTCATTTGCTCACTTTCTCAGCCAGTTACTTAACTTTTTAAACTCTTTGTTAAGTGGAGGACTCCAGAAGCAGCTGCCACTTCAGCAGTGGCTACCGTTGTCTTGGAGCTGGGACCAGGGCTGGGGCCAGGGTTGGGGCTGAGGTCAGACCATACTCCCTTGTCAGCCAGGTGAGAGACCCTTCCCATTGACCTTTGAAGCTGTCTTTGACATTTGTGAGTTCTAGACAACTAGACTATCTATCTATCTATCTATCTATCTATCTATCTATCTATCTATTTATCTGTCTGTCTATCTTCTATATTAAGTCAGATTCAATATATTGGAGAAACTATACAAGTTGCAGTTAAAAGGTAATAGGACAATTATGGTGGGTATAGCCAGAACACTACATGGTATCATCAATAGCCTCAGGTTAATAAGCGAAATAAAAGAAGATCAAGGGACATATATGAAAAGCAAAAGAGGAAGATGTGGACGGGTAAGGAGAATAGAGAACAGATGATACCCTAGTTACAAGTGAAATTTTAAAAGAAACCAAGAAGTCCTCAGGTAGATGGATCACAGGAGTTAAGTAGATGACAGAATTTGAAACTACAAGAAAAGTCAGAGATTAGTTCCAATTCACTTATTTAACAAATGAAGGTGATATGTAGCAGAGCTAGAATTTGAACAAGATCTGAACATGTCCACCATCCCATCCCATTCAATAAAATCCAGTAGACTACCACCTTTAGTTTCAAATATGACATTTGATCCTAAAGTCCTTCATAAACTGGTCTCTTCTATGTTTGTAGTCTTTTTATATCTTATCTTCTCATCCATCTCTGTGCCCCTGCACATAGTCTTTAATCCAGTGACTCTAGTCTCCTTGCTCTTCTTCACAGAATGCCCTCCATCTCTAGACCCTAGGAATTTGTGCTGACTAGAACAGTTTCCTTCTTCATTCCTACCCTTGACATTCCTGGTTCCTTCAAATTCCAGCTAAAATTCCATCTTCTTTGAGAAGCCTTTCTTGATCCTCCTAGTGTCTTCCCTTGAATGACTCATTTTAATTTATTCTGCACATATCTTTGTTTTCATCCTATTTCCCCTCTCAGACTGTGAGCTCCTTGAGTATGGGGATTTTCTTTTCCCTTTCCTTGTATCCCCAGTGCTTGGCACAGATTATGGTACATAGTTAGGACTGAATAAATGCTTATTAACTGACTGTCTAAAGTTCTGTGAGTCTACATCCAATACATTTCTTCACTTCACGAGAAGAATAAGAACTGCACAGAATAGGAAAGAACAAAGAGGTGATAATAAACAGAACTGGAGTGTCCATACCAAAGAGCTCACAGATTATCTACTTTTAACCATAAACACTCAACACTCTAAAGACTACAAGAGGTAGGAGTGATTCCCTATAGTAAGACGATTTTTAATTTGCTATTAAGATGGAAAAGAAGTTAGCAGGATTTTCTTTAAGTATTCTTCAATTGGGAAAGTGAGATGAACAAAGGAAAAACATAATGTGTCAATTCATCCTATGTGTCAACTTAGAATTTCAAATACAATTGTAAGATTCTTCTAATAATAATATAGGATGGCAAATAAGGCCAATGGACAACAAGAGTTGGCAAGAAATGACTAAATAGCATTTTGCACAAGGCAACTGGGGCTGACCTTCTGAGGATAATATTGTAGTAAAGCCAGAGGAATCAAAAGTTTAAGAGCAGTTAATGTTAAATCCATCCTCACTCATCCACCCCCCCCACCCCCCCCCCACCCCCCCCACCCCCCCACACACACCATCATCTTTTTCTTTTTTTTGGAGGGAGTTAAGGAAATAGGCATTGAATGACTTGCCCCAAATCACACAGCTGGTAAATGTTAAGTTTCTGAGTCTGTATTTGAACTCAGGTCCTCCTGACTCTAGGACTGGTGCTCTATTCACTGTGCCACCTAGCTGCCGCCATCCTCTTTTTTCATATGCATAAGCAGTATCATTCATCCATATTCATTATAAAAATCTTTAATACAAAAAAGACAATATTAACAATTTCATTTATAATAAAGACTGTCCAGGGACACATTCTATTTGCTTACTCCTCCAACCCCAAGAAGGTCAAAGAGGAAATATTTATGACTACAATAACAGATGAAAAATATAAGATAGGTGGGCTACAAACCAGGCAGATTCCCCTTGAGTCATAAACTTCTTTTCTATGAGAAAAGATGGTTTTAACAGGAGCTGCCAAAGAGACTCTGAGTGAACTGAGACATGGTGATACTCAATGTTAACCAGTTATCCCATAATTGAGTGCAGCTTCCCAAGTTATCTCAGTTACATGAAAGAATTAGCTTATGCTCTGGCTTAATTTTTGAGAACCTAACAATACTATCAACTCTCAATAGTCTACATTGACACAGTAACTAATAATACACACGGTTTTTGTTGTGCCAGTCTGTGTTTGTGTACAATCCCCCTCAAAGTTCTTTGAAGGGAAGGGCTTATGTTTAAAATTTTTGTCTGTCTCCTCTTCATCCTCCCAAACTCCCACTTGTGTCTACCACAGTATTCTGCGTATAATACATGCCCAACAAATATTCATTGTATCGTATTAATTAGAGTCACTGTTTGCAGCAGAGTATTGCTTGTGGTGTTATTCCTAGAGAGAGGGGAAAAGGCAGGTGTGGTGCAGTGACAAGAAAGTTCAGTGGGCCGTTAAAAATCAAGATTCTACCTTGCTGTGTTATGTTGAAAATCACTTCCTTTGTCTCTGCCTAACTTTACTAATCTGTGTAAATGACAGGGTTGGACTAGGTCACCATATGATGATAAAGGCTAACACTTATAGAACTTTAAGGTTTGCAAAACATTAACATTTGATGTATGATTTGATCATCACATTAATGCCAAGATATAGATGCTGTCAAGTATTCCCACTTAACAAATAAAGAAACTAAGGATGATAGATGTTAAATCACTTAACCATAGTCATAAATGAAGCAGGATTTGAACTCAGGTCTTTCTGATTCTATCTGGTATTCTTTTTTTTTTTTGCACTTAATAGTATTTTGCATTTCATAATATTTTCTATCTCTTGTTTTGTCATAAAGTATTCCCTTTTCCATTGACCTGACAGGTAAACTATTTCTTGTTCTCCTAATATACTTATAGTTTTACCCTTTATGTATATACATTTTGACCTTTATCTTGGTATACAGTATGAGATGTTGGTATATGCCCCTTTTCTGCCAGACTATTTTTCGGTTTCTGAGATTTTTTTTTTTTTTTTTGTCAAATAGTAGGTTCTTATCCCAGAAGCTGGAGTCTTTGAGTTTATCAAATGGTAGATTACTATAGTCTTTTACTATTGTTTTTTGTATAGCTAACTTATTCCACTGATCCACACTTTATTTCTTAGACAGTACCAAATAGTTTTAATGATTGCCACTTTATACCATACTTTTAGATCTGGTACAGCTAGGCCACCTTCCATTGCATTTTTTCCACTGATTCCCTTAATATTCTTGACTTTTTGTTCTTCCAGATTAATTCTGTTATCATTTTTTCTAAATTTATATTTTTGATTGTTTAATTGGCATGGCACTGAATAAATTAATTTAGGTAGAATTGTCATTTTATTATATTAGCTCAGCCTACCCAAGAGCAATTGATATTTTTCTAATTATTTAGATCTGATTTTATTTGTGTGAAAAATGTTTTATAATTGTATTTACATGATTCCTGGGTTTGTCTAGGCAAGTAGACTCCCACATATTTTGTAATGTGTACAGTTATTTTTAGTGGACTGTATCTTTCTCTCTTGTGCTAATGCTCTTTGTTGGTAATATGCAGAAATGCTCCTGATTTATGTGGATTTATTTTATATCCCACCACTCTGATAAAGTTGTTAATTGTTTCAAGAACTTTTTTAGTTGAGTCTCCAGGATTCTCTAAGTATATAATCATATCATCTGCTAAGAGTGATAGTTGGTTTCCTCATTGCCTATTCTAATTCCTTGATTTTATTTTTTTTTCTCTTATTGCTAAAGCTATCATTCTAGTACAATATTGAATAGTAGTAGTGGTAATTGGGATCCTTGTTTCACACTTGATTTTATGGTGAATATTTCTAGTTTATCCTCATTACATTTAATGCTGCTTTGTGATAGATACTGCTCATCATTTTAAGGAAAACTCCATTTATTCCTTTGTTCTCTGGTGTTTTCTTAATAGAATTAGTTGCTTTATTTTCTTAGAAGCTTTTTTTGCATTTAATGAAATAATCATATGATTTCTGCCAGTTATATGGTCAATTATACTGACAGTTTTCCTAATATTGAATCAGCCCCACATTCCTGGTATATATCCTATCTAAGCATAGTATACTATCCTGGTTATAAATTCCTGTAATCTCTTTACTAACATTTTATTTAATTTTTTGCATCAATATGCATTAGGGAAATTAGTCTATAATTTTCTTTCTCTGTTTTAGCTCTTCCTGGTGTAGGTATCAACATGACATTTGTGTCATAAAAGGAATTTGGTGGGACTCTTTCACCTATTTTCCCAGGTAGCTTATGTTGTGTTGGAATTAATTGTTCTTTAAATATTTTGTAGAATTCACTTGTAAATCAATCTGACCTTGGAGACTTTTTCTTAGGGAATTCATTGATGACTTATTCAATTTATTTTTTTCTAAAATGAGGCTATTCAAGTATTCTTTTTCCTCTTCTGTTAATATAGACAGTTTATGTTTTTGCAAACATCCATCCATTTCACTTAGATTGTCAGATTTGTTGGCATGCAATTCAGCAAAATAGGTCAGTACTATTTCTTTAATTTCCTCTTCATTGGTGGAGAATTAATCTTTTCATTTTTCATACATATAATTTGGTTTTCTTCTTTATTTTTTTAAATCAATTTACCCAAAGTTTTGCTGGCTTTTTTTTTCATAAAACTAGCTCTTAGTTTTACTTATTAGTTCAATAGCTTTTTTACTTTCAGTTTTCTTAATCTCTCCTTTCATTTTCAGAATTTCTAATTAGGTGTCTAATTGGGGATTTTTAATTTGTTCTTTTTGTAGTTTTTTTTAATTGTATGCCCAAATCATTGATCTCCTCTTTCTTTATTTTATTCACATAAGCATTTAGAGAGATATAAAATTTCCATTAAGAACTGCTTTCAAACTGGGAAAGAATTTTTCAACTAGTGTCTGGGATAAAGGCCTCATTTCTAAAATAAATAGAGAACTGAGTCAAATGTATAAGAATACAAGTCATTCCCCAGTTGATAAATGGTCAAAGAATATGAACAGGCATTTTTCAGAGGAAGAAATTAAAGCTATCTAAAGTCATATGAAAAAGTGCTCTAAATCACTATTGATTAGAGAGATACAAATCAAAACAACTCTGAGCTACCACATCACACCTATCAGATTGCCTGACATGACAAAACAGGAAGATGATAAATGTTAGAAAATGTGGGAGAGTTGGAACACTAATTCATTGTTGGTGGAGCTGTGAGCGGATCCAATCATACTGGAGAGCAATTTGGAACTATGCCCAAAGGGCTACAAAAATGTGCATATCCTTCAACCCAGTAATATCGCTTCTAGGACGGTATCCTAAAGAGATCATAAAAATGAGAAAGGGTCCCACATATACCAAAATATTTATAGAAGCTCTCTTTGTGGTGGCCAAGAACTTGAAATTGAGCAGATGCCCATCAATTGGGGAATGGCTGAACAAGTTGTGGTATACGAATGTAATGGAATACTATTGTGCTATAAGAGATAATGAACAGGAAGACTTCAGAGAAGGCTGGAAGGACCTATATGAACTGATGCTGAGTGAAACGAGCAGAACCAAGAGAACTTTGTACACAGCAACAACCATAGTGTCTGAGAATTTTTTCTGGTAAACTTAGCCCTTCACAGCAATGCAAGGACCTAAAAAAATTTCCAGTGGACTCTTGAGGCAAAATACCTTCCACATCCACAGAAAGAACTATGGAATTGGATCACAGAATGAAGCAGACCATTTTTCTTGTGCTATGTTTTGTTTTGTTTTCATGATTTCTCTCATTCATTTTAATTCTTCTATGCAACACGACTAAGGTAAAAATGTATTTAATAAGAATGTGCGTGTAGAATCTATATAAGACTGCATACCATCTCAGGAAAAGAGTAAAGAGGGAGAGGGAAAGTGGGGGAGGAAGGGGGGAAAATCTAAGATGTATGGAAGCAACTGTCAAAAACTGAAAACAAACAAAAAAAGAATTGCTTTCACTGCATCACATAAGTTTTGGTTTATTGTCTCATTATTTTCATTCTCTTGGTGAAATTATTGATTGTTTCTATGACCCACTCTCTGTTTAAGTTTAGATTATTTAGTTTCCATTTAAACTTTGGTCTATCCATGGCCCTTTATTACATGTAATTTTTGTTGCATCATCATCTGAAAGGGATACATTTAATTTTTCTGCCTTTCTACATTGGATTGTGAGATTTTTATGCCCTAAAAATGGTCAAGTTTGTGCTGATGCCATGTATCAATGAGAAAAAGAATTTCTATCTATCTTTCTATCCCCATTCAATTTCCTCTTGAGTTCTACCACTTTCACTTTCTTTCTTGTTTATTTTGTCATTAGATTCATCTACTTCTGAGAGCGAGAGGTTGAGGTCTCCCGCTAGTGTAGCTTTGCTGTCTGTTTCTTCCTGTAACTCTCTTAACTTCTCCTCTAAGAATCTGGATGCTCTACAACTTGGTGCAATTATGTTTACTATTGACATTACTTCATTGTCTAAGGCACCTTTTAACAAGATGTACTTTCCTGCCTTATTTCTTTTAACTAGATCCAGTTTTCCTTTTGCTTTCTCTTAGATCAGGATTGCTACCCCTGCTTTTTTTTTTTTTTTTACTTCAGCTGAAGAATAATATATTCTGCTCCAGCCTTTTACCTTTACTCCATGTGTATCCCTCTGCTTCAAATGTATTTCTTGTAAGAAAACATATTGTAGCATTCTGGTTTTTATTCCACTCTGCTATCTGCTTCTCTTTTATGGGAGAGTTCATCTCATTCATCTTCACAGTTATAATAACTGCATTCTTCCCTCCATCTCAGTTTCCCTCTGTTTATACTTTCCTCTTTCCCTTCACCCTGTCCCTTCTCACCAGCATTTTGCTTTTGATCACCACCTCCCTCAATCTGCCCTCCATTCTACCAGCTCCCCCTCCCTTTATGTTCCCTTTCCCCTCCTACTTTCACAATCCTGTGAATAGATGCAGCTGGCTGAATGCTAATTGGGTAACTCACCTCCTCCTCTCCTGTCTGCCTCCCCCTCCCCTTCCTTCTCCTCTCCAAAGGAAGGTAAACTTGGGTGTACAAAAGATGCCCAGTTGACTGGGGTTTTACTGGCTCCTCTCCTCTCCCCTTCTTTCCTCTCCCCTCCCCTCCCCTCCCCTCCTCTCCCAAAACCTTAAACCTACTGCACTCTGAAACTGGGACTCCACTGGGGCCCGGCCTCAGGGCTCCTCTGGACCCTCTTAGCTTGACAGTGATTATCAATAGTAACTGTTGCTGTTTTCCCACTAAGCCTGAACTCTTTCTTTTTTCTGGACCTCATTAAAGGGGCCATGCTCTGGCTACTTCTTAAACAGGCCTATTCAATGAATGGGCCTTGCCGCACCCTAAGTGAATGTCTTAGGCCTAAAGGGCCCAAGGTCTCCCAGTGCATCCTGGGTCATCTCCAGTCATCCTGAGGAATATCTGGTCACTGGATTCAGATGGCTCTGGATGAGAAGTGAGGCTGGAGACCTGCACAGCCCTCCCTCACTCAAAACAAAGTCAAGTGCAAGTCATGTCACCATTTCTCTGATGGCTTGGTCTTCTTTGGCAATGAAGGACGAACACAATTTTCCTATAAGATAATATGAATTCTTATATACAAGTGAATGTGTATGTTACTCCCTCTTTGAGGGAAACCTGATGAGAGTAAGGTTCAAACAATGCTCACCTCCTCCTTTCTTTCCTTCTACTGTAATAGGTTTTTCATGTCTCTTCATGTGATCTAATTTACTCTCTTCTGTTTTCCCCTCCCCCTTTCTTCTTCTCTCAGTACAATCCTTTTATCACTCCTTAATTTTTTATATCATTACATCACAGTTAACTTATGCCCACATCCTCTATCCATGAATACTTCATCTAACTACCCTAATAGAGATACAATTCTCAAGAGTTACAAGTATCATCTTTCCATATAGAGATGTAAACAGTTTAATCTTATTGAATACCATTTTTTCCTGTTTACCTTTTTTAACTTTTTCTGTTTTTTTGCTTCTCTTGAATCTTCTATTTGAAAACTGATTTAGCTGTTCAGCTCTGGTCTTTTCATCAGCAAAGTTTGAAAGTTCCCTATTTCATTGAATGGCCATCTTTTCCCCTGAAAGATTATGCTGAATTTTGCTGGGTAAGTGATCCTTGGTTGTAATAAAGGCTCTTTTGACTTTCAGAATATCATATTTCAAGACCTCAGATCCTTTAATGTGAAAGCTGTTAAGTTCTGTGTAATCCTGACTCTGCCTGCTTGATATTTGAATTGTTTCTTTCTGGATGCTTGTAGTATTTTCTCCTTGGCCTACTAGTTCTGGAATTTGGCTATAATATTCCTTGGAGTTTTCATTTTGGAATCTCTTTAAGGAGATGATTGGTGGATCCTTTCAATTTCTTTTTTACTCTTTGGTTCTAAGATATCAGGAAAGTTTTCTTTTAACATTTCTTGAAATATGCTGTACAGGCTCTTTTTATCTTTTATCATATCTTTCAGGTAGTAAAATCATTCTTAAATTAACTCTCTTGGATCTATTTTCCAGGTCAGTTGTTTTTCCAATGTGGTGTTAAACATTTTTTTCATTCTTCTTGGGTTTTTTTTGTATTTTTAATTTGTTTGACTGCTTGATGTCACATAGACATAATACCTTCCACTTGCTGCATTCTGATTTTTAAGGAATTATTGTTTTTAGTTAGCTTTTTGTACCTCCTTTCCATTTGTCCAATTCTACTTTTAAAGGAGTTGTTTTCTTCAGTTAGTTTATGTGCTTCCTTTTTCAAGCTATTGTCTCTTCTCCCCCCATAATTCTCCAGGATAACTCTCATCCCTTTCCCAATTTTTCTTTTACCTCTCTTGGTTGATTTTTAAAATCCTTTTTGAACTCTTTCAAGAGGACTTTTTGGGGTTAAGACCAATTGATACTCCCTTTTGAGACTTCACATGTAGGCATTTTGACATTATTGTCTTTTGAGTCTGTGTTTTGATCTTCCCTGTTGCTGTAGTGGCTTTCTATGAATGGGACTATTTTTGGTGTTTTTGCACATATTTTGAAATCGAGCTCTGCTCTGCCACAGTGGGCACTGTTCCAAGCTTCTCTTGCTGGGGCCTAAGGGTCTGGTCTCTGGCTTTCTACTCCAGGCTTCAAGTACTTGTAGTTTGCCTACTATGCTTGGTTGGCCTGGTCTAGTGATGACTGTTGTCCCAGGGTTCTAGAGCTGGCAATTTACTTTTTGTACTGGGACTGGCAGCATCACAGCTGTCCTGCTATGCCAACAAACCGGCTGAGCCAGGACAAAGTTACCTCAATTTCGGATCTGTGCTGTGGCCAAGAGACTCCCACTGGCTTGCCCAGACACTGACTGTGTTCCCCTTTTACTCAAGTGAGACAGAACTTTTCTGAGGCCTTCTAAGTTATCTTAAGCTGGAAAATTGTTTCAGTTTATCTTTTTGTGGATTCTGTCCCTCCAGAATCCATTTAGAGGATTAATTTAATGTTGTTTCTGGGGGAACCTGGGGAGAGCTCAGGCAGCTTCCTGGCTTCTCTCAGCCACATTGGCTCCACTCCACTCTGTCTGGCATTTTATAAATTTTGCTGCTTAACTACATCTAAGGGGTGGCATGACAGTGGAGAGTGGTGTTAGGCTTGGAGTCAGAGTTATTGTTCAGTTGTTTCAGTCATGTCAAACTCTTCTTGACCCAAAGTAGGTTTTATTGGCACAGATACTAGAATGGTTTGTCACTTCCTTCTCCAGTTAATTTTATTGATGAGGAATTAAGGCAAACAGGGTAAAGTGATTTGCCCAGGGTCACACAGCTAGTAAGTATCTGAGGTCAAATTTGAACTTAAAATGAGTCTTCTTGACTTTAAGTCCAACACTCTATCCTCTACATCACCTAGTCAGAGTACCTGGGTTCAAATTCTAGCTCTGCTAATTTAGTACCCTTATAACTTGTCTGGGTCTTAGTTTCCTATGTAAAAGAATGGAGTTGGATTTGATAACTTCTAATGTTCCTTCCCACTCTAATAATGTGATTTTTAAAATCCCTTCTTAATTTTAATAAGCTATGATCTTAACACATATATGATTACAAATCCAGTCCTCCAAAGATAAATTCACTTCACTTTTGCCTGTTTCTCTAACTCCACTCCAGTGTTTGGTTCATAAACTTTCCACAATGACAAAATGAAAGCAGTAATATATTTTTTACAATTATTCTTTAGGTAAGCAAGTAACATAAGGTTGATGAAAATTTTATTTTTTAATCAATTTGATTTGAAATCTCATATTATCTCATATTCCAACAATTTCCTTAGCATGTAAGATTTCACTGGATGGAATATAGGCTCCCAGAGGGCAGGAATTTTTTTTTTTTTTGTATTCTCATTACCTAAAACAGTGCTTGCCACATAGTAAGTGCTAATAAATGCTTATTAATTGATTGATCAACATGATCGTTTGCTGCATTATTGTGAACAATACTAGATATGACAGCTCACCTTATAAGTTATTTTCCAATGATTTTCATTTTTCCTTTACCTAAACTGATATTTTGGAGAATTATGTTAAGTTTATCACATTTTTGAGAAAAATTAGGTTTGTTTTTAAATTCAATGTGTGTCATTTCTAAATGTCCTCACAGTTTTGCCAGAACTATTGCTTTAAATATGGTAAGATAATACACACTGAACATCAGAATCAGTAACACTAAACCCAAACTGAAAAAAGGCATCATATTTGTATTTATGCTATATTTGGTTCTTGGACTAGATCTGTGTATATTTGTTCCTCCGTCAGAGTCATGTTAATTATTAACACTTTGACTTATTTCTTCAAACTTATCTCTTTTGCCCAATTATTTATAATAGACACTGGTGAAAGAAATATTGATATTTTTTTAAAGCTGTAGAATACAAATAGACACTGATAATTTTCCGTAATTTTCCATTTCTACTGAGAAAGACCAATAATCAACTGATTGTGCACCATATAGCAATGATGATGCACCCAATTATTGATTCTATGAAAAAGCAACTTTTTAGTCAGATGATTAATTTTGAGCTTGCTGAATGTACAAAGCATATACAATGCACAGACACAAAAACCAAAAGCTTTGCTTTATGTATGTTTATCTTTTAAAACTTTTTGCTTTGTAAAACCATTGGGATTATTCCATCAAACATCACAATTCCATAGAACACACTCTGAAAAAGTGGATATCAGGCAGTATTATACAAGTGTAGCATTTTTCTCAAGGACAGTCACATTTACATGTAAAAGGCTGAGGACAAACCCATTTTCTCTACAAGAAAGCTGTAAATTCATGTTCTGTTAATGAGGACGTAGGCTGGGAAGTCAATACTACTTTATATGGAAAGGGTGACACCTGTCTGAATTTTTAAATATTATTTAAAATAATTTCATTATTTTAAATATTTAGAGAGATACAATCATCTAAGATATTCTTATGAAAACTTTACTCCCTGGTCACTGAAACCCCCATTGTCATAAGCTTAAAGTTGGTTATACAATTAAAGACTTGGAGGCCCATGGGTAACACAGAAAGTAAATAAGAGCTAATTGGTTGTAATTGCTGCCAGTTGATAGAATTAATGGTTTCAAAATGTTTAGTCCCATAAAAATATTTTGTTTCTTGTTCTTACCCTTCTTTCCCACTTTTCTCCATATTATTTACTGATCTATGGATTTAATTAGAGGACCTAGCTTGGAATCCTGCTTCCATTATTTAAGACTTATGAGTGTATGCAAGTCACTTCTCTCTGACTTTCAGTTTTCTCATCTATAAAATAACCCATTTGGATGAGATGACTTTTGTCACTACTAATTCTATTATCCTGTAATTCGCAGTGTCCAAATTTGAATCATATAATTTCAGAACATTCAGAGAATAAAGTATTGGATTTGAAATTCTGAGTACCTGGGTACTCAGTACCTGCTTCAGGCACATGCTAGTTATGTGAGCATGGGCAAGTCACTTAAACTTTTAAGAGCTTCAATTTTCTCCTCTGTAAAGTGGGAATAATGATATCTACAGCTATTGCCAACCTCAGAGGGTTGTTATGAGGAAAACACTTTGAAAACCTTAAAGTATTACAGAAATATAAGTGACTATTATTGGTGATCAAACTTGAGGTCCAGAATAAATGTTAGCTAAAGGGATTAGTCATTTGGAAGAACCAGGACCAGAACCTAGGATTCTAGTGGTAAATCCAGACCCCTTTCCGTTACCATACTGCCTCCACAATCTTTCTCTTCAGACCTTTTTATAAGCCCAGACTCCCTAGAGAGACATCACTGAGCTGAACATACATGAAGAATTGGACCTTTTTAATCACAGGAATGAGAACAAAAGGCATGTGCAGGGGAATGGGGGTTAAAAATGTAGGACAAGGTATGAACAGTATTACTTGTTGTGAAACCCTGGTGAAAAAAAAATCAGCTATCCTTAAAGGAATGACATAATAAATCCTTTGCCTATCTTTCCAGATAAAGGTCAAATCCTTTCACTAGCCCAAGTACAACAGAATCATAGATGAACCAAATCACTACATGGGGTTTAACTTGTTTGAAGAAAAGGTAAATTAACTGGGGCAGAAGAAAAGTAAGATTTCTGGAATAAGAAATGCACTATATAATTTTAAAGAGAGTGATAACATTGAGCAGTACCAGACATATTCAACTTAAAGCAATTCACACCAATGGAAGGGAACAGTGGCAGAGAAAATTCAAAATCACAGATAATCCAAGTAATTTTTTCTTGGCTTTAAAAAATGATTGTTTTGCAACAAATTTACTTTCTTAACTGAATACAAATTACCTTTTGGAAAAAGGAAGACGCTCAGAAATGCGATGGAGATAGGATTATACTTGTTACCCCTCTAAAATTGTGCAGAATGAAACAAGCTATGGCATGATAAATAGGTAAGAGTATCCCAGCGGGCACTTCCTAACCTCTGACGGATGCAACCTTTCCTATCTTTTCAATACCAGTTAGTACCTAGTTTGGGGAGGCGGGGGGAGTGGGGAAGGGATGAGGAGAGCAAAACCCTGGCTTCTAAATTTGGGCAGGAGAAAACTTTCCTGGTGGCTAATACATTCTTCACCTATGGGACACATTACTTTTACTAATTTGAAATGAGCACTGGGGAGTAGAGAGAAAGATGTCTGCAGATGGAGTCAGAGAACTTATCTTCAAATTCTGATTCTATCACTAACTACAGGTGTGGCCTTTGGGGAATCATTATTTAACTTCTCCGGGTTTCAGTTTCCTTATCTAAAAATCTGCGGGAGGTGGGGTGGATTTGATGACCTCTAAAATTCTTTTCAGTCTTAACTCTAAAATGCTATATGCACAGGTAGATACTCAGAGTTAATGTATGTTGAAAAGAATCTGTTCTTCCTCTAAACTCAGTATTCATTAATCCACTAAATCTCTGTAGGAAGAGGAAAAGAGGAATAGGAGAAAGGTGGAAACAGCCCTTCCTTTAAGATAGTGGTCAATATAAATTGACTCCCCCACCTACCCCGGAATAAGATCTCTCTTCTTCCTCCACTGTGCCCCCCTCTCCAAAAAAGTGGGTCAAACTCAAACTCCTCAGGTAGCAAGCAGCTGGAAGGAAAGACAGCAAGGTAAAATAACCGATTATCTAAGGAGATAAGAAGTAAGCTACAGAATCTGAGATCCTAATCAGCAGGGCCACCGCCTCCTCCGCCCCCTCCTCCTCGCTCAGCTACGTTGGTACCCGGGCCTGAGTTTTATCTCCAAGCCCAAGGCTTTACCCTCATCTACCTGGCCCAGCGCCGCTGATTTCAAGCCAAGATTACTGAAGACGGGGCAAAATTCTAAGTACATTTTGAAGGGGTGAAATAACATAACCTAAACGTAGGGGAGGGAAGGGAAGGAAAGGCAACAAAACCCAGTACGAGAACAGAGAGGTAACGAAATCGTAGATTTCTGCATTTCCTGTGTCTCGGTTGGCACCAGCTGCGAGATACCCCGGGAAGTAAGTGTGTGGCAGAAGGCCAAGGTCAGCGCGCAGCGCGCTTCCTCGGTCCCACAGAACCCAGGTGCATGGACAGCGCCGCTCGCCTGCGCCCTTCGCACAAAGCCCCCAAATCCCCCACAGCGGCCAAACAAAAGGCACCACAGTCTTCCGGCCGTTTCTGGGAGAACTAGTCAGCTTTCTTTCAAAGTGACTTTCAGAATTTACTTGGCCTGGCCCCGCGGGCTTGGGGGATGAGGACGGGAAGGTCGGGAAGGCGAATTTGCGCCTGTTGCTTGAACCTATCTTACCAAGTTCGGAAGACAGCAAGGGATGGTAGTTTGTCTCCCGGGATGTTGGCAGACCTAGGTGGCTAACTAACCGAATTCGGAAACAAAAGCCTCTTCCTTATCGGAGAGCTATCATCTGGGCAAACAGATGGTGTGGACGAAAGCCCTTCCCCAACGAAGGGGCTTGACCCTGATGTAGCTCACGCTTTGGCATTGCAGCCGGGGCTTGGCTCCCACACCTGTGTTTGCAAAAGAAGGCGGGAGAGGCAGCCTTGCTCGGCCCCAGAGAAGTAGGTCAAGTGAACTGGCAGCCTGCAGCTTCCTCCTCTTTGCTGAGGCCACAAAGTTTTCAGTTCTGCCCGCTGAAGCAAAAGAGCGGGAGACGTTTAAGGTCGCGACTTAGGTTTGGCCCCGGTTTCCCAGAAGGCGTGCCCGAGGAAACAACCACGTCTATCTTCTGTTCCCCATCACTTGCGGGGTACTCGCTGGGGTGAAAAAAAAAAAAAAAGTGGCGCTGCTTCCAGGGAGGCACCCGGGACACACATCCTTAGTCTTGTGGGGGTATGGACCAAGGGCAGACGTTTACCTCCCAGTGGAACTTTGTGGCTCATTAGGGGTTTCCCAGCCGGCATCCACCTCCTCTTCCCTCCCTCCTGGTTTTCTTTTTGTGTCTCCCACTACTTCTTTTCATTCCCCACTCTTTCTTGTTCTTCCTAAAGGCTGGATTAGCTGTGGCCAGAGGATTTTCTTCTTTCACCAGAAACAGGTGAAGAGGGTTTAAAAAGAGCGAGACATAAGCAAATTAGTTTCAAAGGGGTTTATTGTGGGTTCGCTTTCTGACTCCACTGAAGTGCAAATTTGCTCGGCCCTACTAACCACGATCCGTTGAACTGATTTTAAGGGGGAAAGGTTTTGCACAAGATGATCTTTATGGACCATTTTAAGTCTGGAGAGTATGTTCGAGTTGGGTGTTCATCTCAAGAGTGTCTGCACGCAACCCTTGACAGCCGGAGTTCCATTCATTCATAGATGGGTTTAGGAGGGATTATTTGATAAGACCACTCTTTGGATGCCCACACCTCCATTTTTCTGTTTGACTTTCTTTTTTACTGAAAGATGTCACAAGCGTGTGAAACCCCCACAAGTAAGCATATTGGGCGGCTTAGTTTATGCATCAGCTTTCCGGAAATAAGAGTTTAAATTAACTAGCATTAAGTTTTCAAATAATTACGTCGTCCTTTCATTCCTGTAGGTGGGAAAAAAAAAAAAAACCCTGCTATTGGAGACACGGGTATTATTATGAAAGGGATCTCGAACTGATCAATAAATTAGTTTGTTATGCCAGACCTGAGAATGGAAATAAAACTACAATCCTGAATATTCAGGGTTTTGTTTCGCTCTTTTGTTCTTTTATTATTATTACCTAAAAGAGACTGCTTTAAAATTAATGATTTTCTTTCAATCGAGTTTTAAATGCTTTCCAGATTTTAGCCTATAGTTCGTTAATTAAACTTGGAAATTTTGGGTTCTGATGAAAGAAAAATGATTTTGTACCAACAGCAAGGAAAGGAAAAGTTCAAGCTAATCAAATAACGATCTCTCTCTCTCTCTCTCTCTCTCTCTCTCTCTCTCTCTCTCTCTCTCTCTCTCTCCCTCCCTCTCCCTCTCTCCCCCTCTCTCCCCCTCTCTCTCCCTCTCTCTCTCCCTCTCTCCTCCCTCCCTCTCTCCCCTTGCCTCTCATTACAATCTTACAAAATTCTTGATTCTAAGAAATTTATTTTGAAAAAGCAAACTTTTTTATTCTTTTAAAGTTAATTATAAAAAGATTTAATACTTGGGGATCATTCTTTTTTCCTGCCAGGCTTGTGCATAGTTCTACAAACACAGGGCCTTCCAGGGAGGAGAAAAAAATGAGAAAGGAATCAGAATAGAAAAGATATTACTTTGCAACATAGGAGGCTGAATGAAGATGTAAGATAGCATTTACCAGTTATAGGGTTAAAGCAAAATTTAAAAAATGACAAGTCAAGCCATAAAAGAGTCTTTTCAGGTAAATCTCCTAGGATTGTTAACTTTTTTAAAAAGCCTTTGAAAGATGAATAACAGCCAAAATAGAAGAGAAAGTCACAAAGTCCAAACTGGTAAACATCTGATGTTTTCCAAATGATAAGTTCCTGTGTTGTTTTATGTGTGTATTCAAATATTATTACTTAGTTTGTAAACTGAAATGTATATTTTTCTTGCTTTTGTAATATGATATTTGAAAGGTCTTAGCCCCTTCCCCTCAAAAAAAAGATCATTTAAAATGTATAAATACTTCAGTGTTTATGAATGGAAAAATATTATAAACATTTTAAAATCAGACAAATTCATTAAAATCACCATCAGATATGTTATCCACAACATTTTGCAATATTAAAATTAGCAAAATGAAAGAGAAGTCTAAACCTGGCTTTCAAAAATATTTGCTCTCATTTTAAATTTTCAGCATATCTTAAAATGCACACAAAATTCTTTAGTCTTTAGAATAAATTTTCCTCCAATTTCCACGATAAAATCATGAAAATTTGTGACAAAAAAGAAAAATAAAATAGGTATAAGATTAGAGAAAAATGTTTTTCCCTAAAACCTACCAGGTTCTGTGATAATGCAGCATATTTCCAAAAATAAACCTTGTACGAAGAATATCATGCTTGAGAAAAAGCATTCTTTTTGGTGCTTTAAGAGATTTAGCACAAAAATTTTACTGATAATGACTTTTTCCAAAAGTGTGCAACACTAACACTACAGGAAAAGCAGTGACTGGGCACTAAGTTAATGGTTATACTGTTAATACCTTTGAATTAATATATATATATAGGCTTGCCCTTGCGTGTGCTTGCATGCTCTTACATGTGTGTGTGCGTACACACACACACACACACACACACACATATATACACACTAAATGGGCAGCTTCAATAGGTGGTGGGTATCCCACCCAGGATATCTTTAAGAAGAGAAGATGAGGCTGCAGGACCACTTGAGAACATCATAGAAGTTGCTTGATTTTAGGTTCAGACTGGTCAAGATGGTCCTTTCTACTTTGGCATTGAGAGTGACAAAACAAAATCAAACCCAGATGTCGCCTTTCAGGGTTCATACAGGGGGGAGGGAAGGTAGTAGGCATGGAGTGCAAGGTTTAATTTTTATTTATGTTGGACAATGTCCAGTACTTTTCCGAGCTTTTCACCTTTGTAAATGAAGCAAAGCACATATGTTGTCACTGTTTAGTCATGTCCAACTCTTTGTGACTCCATGAAGTATTCTCCACAAGGATATGGAGTAGTCTGCAATTTCTTTCTTTAGTAGATTAAGACAAACAGGTTAAATGAATTATCCAGGGTCACCCAGCTAGTGAATGTCAGAGGCCGGATTTGAACTCAGGTCCTCCTGACTCCAGGCCCAACCTTCTATCCACTGAATCACCTAGCTGTCTCAAAAAACTAGCATAAGCTTCCCCATGCATTAATGCCATATGCAGAAAAAAAACTTATAACTTATTTCATAGTTAATTTTTTTGTTTATTTTTAAGCTAACAATTAAATGCAGTGTTCTATTTCCAGTACTACTGAACTTTAGCCCTAATTAATTAGGATCAGAGGGTTTCTTCACCTCTATGAACTCACCTACCAACCATTACCAAGAGAAATGGTTGTCTAAATTACCCTTGCAGGTAAGAAACAGATATAAGATTAATGCTCAGATTGAAATTCACAGTCTATCTGGAAGTAAAGCAGCAGATACTGTTCAAATATATCAAACCTAAGAGTTAGGATTTTTTTTAACCAACTAAAAAGAATATTACTGCTTGAAAATAAAAATGCATAATGACTTTGACTGGGTTCAATACTTGCATTGTCAGCTAGGACACTTTCCTTCCCACCACAAAGGTCAATCTGAGTGAAATTAGGGTCCAATTGTGTTATCCCTGAGCTATCATTCCACTGCATTAAAATGTCAAAAACCCTTTCTCTTAATCCTTGAACAAGCCCTCTGAAAGTTTCTGTCTGAGCATTGAAATGAATTAGAAATCTGAGTTGAGCCTGTTTTACCCTAGTCCCCTCCAAAACAAAGGGATGGTAAGGATCTGACCAAGTACCTTACTTAAGCACTGAGACAACAAAATGGCTTGAATCTGGTGGAGTTCCAACATCTTCTAGCTCTTATTCAGGTATCTTTGAAAAAGGTAACTTTTCTTAACTAGGTTAGGCCTTGACAATGGAGGCAGAACGTTGCTCATATGTCAGTGGAATTTGTGACATCTAATGTTTGAATGGCTAAATTAGAAGCTTAAGTAATTAACCTATATTTGTAAATCACAGTACAGTTTACAAAGTCTATTGTCTCCTTTAAGAAACTGAGGCTCGGAGAGATGAAGTAATTTGAACATCTTACATCTGGTAAGTGGCAAGGCTGGGACTTGAACTTAGGTTTCCTGATTCCAAATCTAATACTTTTTTTCATATACCATGACACTGAAATGAGAGAGAAATAGAGAGAGACAGAGACAGACAAACACAGAGAGAGAGAGAGAGAGAGAGATTTTTTATGGTAAGAATTTACTCAGCAGGAGCTAATTTGTTTTATAATGCTTCAGAAGGGAGAAAGTCTCTCTAAACCTGAATCTGAGCAATAGTATCAATTTTAAAGTTTGCCAGTGCCTTCCTAAAATATGATACCCAGAAGTGAACACAAGATTCCAGATGCAGTGTGACCAGGTGAATCATCACTAAATATTTTCAAGAAGATACATGACCACTTGAAAATCCTGGACTATGCAGTTTAGAGTATTAAGATTGCAACTGAGGTTAAGTGCCAATAGAACACAATTTGATTTATATATACAAGATGTTCCAAAATTCTTAGTGCAGTTTTAAGCATGAATAGTTTGTGTGTGTGTGTGTGTGTACACAATGGATAGAGTGCTGGCCCTAGAGTCAGGAGAACCTGACTTCAAACCTGGCCTCAGACACTTACTAGCAGTATGACTCTGGGCAAGTCATTTAGCCCTATTTGCCTCAGTTTCCTCATATGTAAAATGAGTTAGAGAAAGAAATAATAAAGCATTCTTGTATCACTGCCAGGAAAACTTCAAAGTAGTCATGAAGAGTCAAACATGACTGAAAAACAACTCAACAACAACATATATGTATATGTGTACATAAATGTATATGCATGGAGGAGACAGATGCCAGGCGCTGTGCAAAGGACTGAGCATACAAAGAAAGGCAAAAGACAGTTGCTCCTTTTAAGAAGCTCACAGTCTAATGGGGAAGGTAATATGGAAACAACTATATCAAAGAAAGCTATATGTAACAAGATAATAGAGGGAACAGAGGAAAGGCTCTAAAACTAGATGGACCAGGAATGATTTCCTGTAGAAGATGTGATTTTAGATGAGACTTAAAGGAACTCTTGAAAGCCAGGAGTCAGAAATGAGAGCAGAGGTCATTCCAGGCATGGGGATCAGCTGGTGAAAATATCTATAGCAAGACTTCTTAATCTTTTTTTGTGTCATTAATCCCTTTGGTAAATCTATGTATCCGTTCTCAGAATAATACTTTTAAAGGCATACAATAAAACACAGAGGATTACAAAGGAAACCAATTATGTTGAAATACAGTTAGCAAAATATTTAAGAAACAAATTTACAGAGTCCAGATTAATAACCCCTGACTTCTACAGTTTTACTGTGGTCTACCAGTCCAGTATCCCTCAAAAAAGGAAATGAAGTTAGTCTAGAATGACTTGTTCTTGTTAATGTCATGCTGGGCTTTATGATCACTACCACTAGTGTTCCTCTTTAATGATACTTTTCTGGAACCTTTTCAGTATTACTGGCCTATAATTTGCAGACTGCATCTACTCTCTTTTTTCTGAAAAATAGAACCATTTTTCATTCTCCAGGGCATCTCTTCCATTCTATATCATCTTGCAAAGAACACTACCAAATATATCAAAAAATCATATCTACTTTTTTTTTTCTTTTTTCTTTACATTAATACTGGCTCTTTCCAATCTGGTGATTCAGACTCAAAAAGGACAGGGAGGTGTTCTCTTACCATCCTCTCAGTTATCCTGTGCTTCTAATACCTAAAAATATCTTTGTTCCAATGAGTATTAAGCTATTAAGCTTCCTGTTCTGTCAATGAATATCAGTCTTGAGAAAAACTAGACACTAGTTAACTTCCTGTCTAGGACCTGCTTCTTTCTTTACCCAGTCTCCAGCCTCTCAAACCTCACAAACATCTTTTTGCCTTTTAATTTTTCATCTTAAATGTTAGGATTCAGTCTCTTGAAAGGGAACGAGCATTGGACTAGTCAAAGCTAAAACCAACTCTGCCACTTTTTGTCTTTGAGCAAGGACAAAAGAAACCGAGGCTGATACTATTATGACTGATAGCTTTTGAGATTCTTTTAACAGAAGTATCCAGAGAGAGACAGTTTAACACAGTGGATAAATAGCTGGCCTCAGAGTCAGGCTATGTGTCCCACCTCTGCCATATGCTGGCAGTGTGACTCTAGGTAAATCATTCAACATCTCAGTGCCCTATAAACTCTTTAAAGTTTTAGAGAATTTGCCAATCTATATTGGTAGTGAAAGGATCTTACCAGGAACTCTCTGCCCCAGCTAAACCTCAGATAGTCTCAAAAACAAACAAACCTGAATCAATTAAGGAAACAGAGGTAGTTTCACTGTTATCTGCCTTAGCAGACTTCATCTAGAGCATTATGTTCAATTCTGAGAACCACATTACAGAAAAGATATTGATCAGCTGGAGTTTATACCTAAGAAGGCAACCAAAATGGTGCTAGGGCTAGAAACTATTTCATTTGCAGGTTGGCTGAAAGAAGATGTTTTACTGAGTGAATTTTTGAGGGGGGAGAGTAGGGGGGAAGGAATGGATAGAAAGAGGTTTTTTTGAAGACTAATGTCTTCAAGAATTTTAAAGGCTATCATTTAAAAAAAGGATTTGATTTATTCTGAAGAAATATTCCCAGTGGATGTTACTGATTTCGGAAAGGTAAATAGAGATATCCCAAAATGGAGTTTCCTCAGAAGATAATAAGTTTCTCATCACTGGAGGGATATGGTAGAAGGGATTCCTTTTGAGGTAAAAGGCTGGATTGGATGATTTCTTTAATTCTGTATGAATTCCGAGGCCCTCTCTAAACTTTACTTTCTATTTCTGTGTAATGAGAGAGTTGTCCTAGAATGGTCTTCTGCTTCTCATTCTTCTAAAATGCCTTCTTACTCTATCACTTTGTTTCTGAAGTCACTCCTAACACTAACAGTTTTCGATTTTACTTCTAAAAATTTTGCCGACTGAGTTTTGTATTAGGTCAGGCACTTCGGGGAAACTACAATCCTCTTTAAGATCATAAAGGAGCCATTTAATGCAGTGAAGCCTCAGTGTAGTAAATGTGGCTAAGTAGTCTAATGTTGCTTCCCAAAATGCCTGGCTTATTCCCATGAAGCAAATTATCTATACTAAGAACTATGGCTCATTGTCAACATTTGTTTAGTTACTTGAATGACAAGTATTACCTTTGCTACTCTCTACACTGATGTGATTTAAGAATGGATACTATACTATGACAACATTGTCAGATACCCTTCCTCCCCTCCCCCATAATAATAACTCAAATATGCACAGTACCTTAAGGTTTATAAAACACTTTTCTCACAGTAGCCCTGTGAGGTGGGTATCATCTTCATCTTTCATGTTAGGAAAGTGTGAATCACAGGGTGGAAGTGACTTGTCTAAGATCATACAGCTATCTAGCGATTTTTTAGCTTAGCACATTGCTTGGCACATAATAGGCACCTAATAGGTGTTTGTTGAGTGACTGACAGAGATTCAAACACCCAGGTCCCTGAGCACCAAGTTTAGTTCTCATTCCATTAGACTATATTGCCTCTCATGGGAGACATTATTTGCAACACAGTCTATATATAATACAAAACTGAGCTTTGGAGCCCATAAATCTAGGGGTTATTAGGCACTTACCCCCATAACTCATTATGTTCATTTGCCCCAGTTGTACAGTTGTATATGTGCCTGTCCTTTTTTCTGTGAATTTTTGTCTCTTGTATATGCCTACTTTAAAATTGCATGCTCCCATAGGGCAGTGACTGTATTCATTTAAGCTACTTTGGGATATGCTCAGTCCAGTGAGAGAGAGAGAGAGAGAGAGAGAGAGAGAGAGAGAGAGAGAGAGAGAGAGAGAAGAAAAAGCAAAGAGAAACAGAATATAAGAGGTGAAGTTTTTGTTGTTTTTTGTTGTTGTTTTTGAAATTTCAGTGGCTAGTTTCTTATTCCTAATTACACTTTTACAGTGTTTCGGGAAACTTCATTCTCAGCCATCTGCACAGGGGAAAAACCTGATTAGTCTATCACTTTTAGGTCTTAGGGTAATAGCTGCTTTTACCTTCCTAGTTTGAGTCACTACATTTGCAAAGCCTTAAATCTGTCAATTTGGCACTGACTTCTATCATATGCATATTAATAGGAATAATAACCACAACATCAGTGATTTGGGACTTTATAACTGAGTTATTTTCCATAAGTGCTAGTGCCTAGTTGGCTTGAGAGTCACACAAATATTGCAAAGGATTTTTCTTTTAAGATTTGGCTTCTGACTTAACCAGCAATATTTGGGACTAGAAAGAAGGACCTATAAATTATTGCTCTGGCAAGGTTTATAATGGCCTTTTCAACTTTAGTGCCCTTACTTGACAGAATGGAATTTCTCCAACTGAGTGCAACGAAACTAAGAAAAAGCTATATGTGGAAAATTGCAATTCTGTAAAAATAATATTTTTTTGGGTGCAGTAGATGCTATTCATAGTAATGCAATAATATGAGATCCCCCTAACATTGACTCATCATTATATGTTTTTCTAAGAATAAAAAAATCAGTTTTACTCAAGTTAATAAAACTGACCTCAATTTAAAGCAAGGTAAAATTGATAATATTGAGCCTTGTAATTTTTGCTTTATACTTGTTGGTCTTTTCTTGTTTCACACCAGGCTGGTATTTTTTCATTGTGTTAAATATTTTTTTAAAGCAGCTGATTTTCAACATGCCACATCAAGGTTAGAAAGCCTGCTAGCTACCTTAAACAATTTTATTTGCTGATTTTACGGTTGTTATCATAAAACAACAGTTGCTGCATCAAATTATTTGAATACATTAAAAGTACTTGTAACACCTTCCCAATTTGTATTATTTCAACTATTTGTGTTGACATTCTTTCATTTTTTAAAATGAACTGTCAGCCATGGAAATTCATATGGAGAGAAAATATAACCCAAGTATATTTGGATCAGTTCAGATACTTACTAAGCCTAAATTCACCCCAAATATTATTATTTCAGCTACTTTGTTTTTGTTTGGAAAATAAGTATAGGCATGGAGCTTTAGGCCAAATAAAACAATTTGTCATTCAGAGGAAAATAGATAGTCCCAGATGACTATATATAGCTTCTAAACTTCATTGTGTACCATAATAAATACAACTACCAATTATTTAGGACTCTCAGGCTTATTTCCCAACACAAGCCTGTGAGGTAGGAAGTATAAGTATTGTTAAATAAGTTAACTGAATCCCAAGAAATTGAAGTCTATTTCTGAGAGTCAGTCATAGCTAAGTGTAGGAGCCATTTCTTGAATCATCTACTTGACCAGTTCCACCACACCAACCTGGCTTGAATACAATACAAAACACATTAAATTCCTGCTGTCAGAAAACTCTAAAACAAGGGAGGGGAGGGGGTACTTTAAATAATTTTTTGCTCTCTGGACTAAAGAAGCCTTGACTTCACTTTTGCTAGGCATTTCAGCATTTTTGCCATATGTACCACCTACACACCTAACACTTCACTGATAATCCTATGCCATTTTCCCCCAAACACAATGGAAAGGTAATTGAATGTTTTATGCTTTAGTAATATCAAAGAAATGAAAAGAATGTTGGTTTCAACCATATTTCAATAATAAATGCATTAATTTTTACCTTTTAACTGACACTTGTACTAATTTCCTTAAATGCTCTCTTTTGCTCCCTTTTGATCTGTCTGGCTTTGTCGGGGCTGATGATGAGGACTTACTTCAAATGCAAAAAGATTAGCTCTCTTTCCTTTAATAGCACAATTACAGCCCGTGTGATGTCTAAATCATGAAAGATATCAGGGACAGACTTCTAAAGTCGCATCAGTTTATTACAAAAGTGGCAGTAATAATTTTAATTACTTTCCTTTACAAAAGATATCAAAATTGCTCTAATTACCTAGTGGCATTCAGAAATTGTTGGGAGATAGAGGTGGTTGGGGGGAGGAAATTTAGTTGTCCTTTTCTTAAATTTGACTTAAGCAACCATTTTAGGGAGAACCACAGAATAAAAAGGACTGTGAGATGTCTTTAACCCTGACCCACTATTTCAAAGACAGACTATACAGCCACAGGTATGCAAAATTCACAAATTATATAATATTTGAGATACATCTAATACTATATCTAATTACATTTATGGCTTACTATTTAAAACCCATTAGATACAAGGAATGAATTTTCTTTATGTCTTTAAACATAGTGTTTAAGTTTGACAGAAAAAGTTAAAAAGGCCAGACTTCTCCTGTATAAAAATGCTTATTTTGCACACCGTCTTTACAGTCCAAACCATAATTCAAAACAAATGGCTATGCATTTTTATGCTTAAAGAATAATAGCTAGATTGCACTATATTTAAGATATTTAAATTTTATCATAGAAAGGAAAAAAAGAGAGAGAATGAAAGAGATCCACAAATGCTTATGCATAGGTAAAATTAAGTCCATGAATAAGGAAAACATTGATCTCAGAAGAGAAAAGACCAGCTCTAATACATTTAGGTTCATCAGAGATAAACTGAAACAGTCTGACCCACTGTCAGCCTATTTTAAGATGAACATGTGTTAAATTCTGTTGAAAAATGTAGCACTTAAACTTTGGCAACGAAACAATAAATTTTTACATGACTCGAATAAAATCCTATTGAATTAAAAAAATAAAAAGCTGTGTGAAATAAACACTTCTAAAAACATTTCTGAAAGATACAATATTCTGGCAAAATTACATAGTTTCAAGCAAGAGTAAAAGTATCCGTTCAGAATTTAGAAAACTGCCTAAAACCAAGATAATCTTGAGCAGATTGTATTTGAATAGCTGAAAAGGACGTTACTCAGGTTCCCTTCTGACCACAGATTTATTAATTAAAAAAAAGATCCTAATAAATCATTCTTGCCTTGAAAAGAATTCATCAGAACTACAAGAATCAGGTGAATGTGTCATACCAGAGTATAATTTGAAGTCATTTTTAGTAAATCGGTTAATTTCTTTCTAATCCTTAGTTTTAGAAAATGACGATTATAAAAAGCTGTGAACTGAGTGAAAAACTCTTTTCTCACTTAATGATACTTAGCTTTAAGTGATGTAGAATATGCAAATTGCTTTGCAAAACTTAAACCCCCACATAAATAATAGCAGTTATTCTTATTTCCCCTTGCTGTGCAAAGATCAAAATGGGAAAAGCCTAATTTTTACCAATGAGATATGTAAGCTGAAAAATCAAACTAGTTAGCTGGGGAAGTAAAAGGACAATTTAAGCTAAATTATACATCATTTAAAGCCCAATTTTGCTGACTAATATTGACATGGGATTCATCAACTAGATAAGTTTTATCACAAGTTGAGGGAGGGAGCTTAGAAGGGCATTAGCCATGAGCTTCATGCCACCTCCTTCAGTACACATTTCCTGTGCCCTTAAAGCCAGAAATAGCACCCAGCTACAGTCATTCCTTCAACAAATAGGTGCACCACTGCGTCATTTATTTGTGTATATGCCACATACTTCCCCTACCCCTCAGTAAGTTCCTTAGGGAGCAGAAACCCTGGTGTTTTTAATTGTGGTATCTGTAGCACTTAGCAATGTGCATTGTACATAATGAGTACTTAATAAACAGTTGCATTTTAATTGTTCAAAACATATCTTTTATATACACCTTCAATACTTGTGTTGGTAAATATCAAGACTATCAGGCTAACATCAACTTAGAAGAGTTTAAATTTTAGTGATAGCAAAGTTATGTTATTGAGTTTCTTCAGTATATGAGTAAGTAGAAAAGAGACAACAAAGTCAATGAGAAAGAGACAGGGACACAAAGAGAATGCACATTATTTTCTTCTAAATTAATTCTGCAAATATTACACATACTAGAGTAAAGGTAAACATGACCTCAAAAAGACACAAAGGTTCAAAAGTCATCAGCTATTTCAAAGGCTGATTAAACTCAACGAAAAGTACAATTAGGAATGAACTGGCCTCCCTCCTTGGTGTCATCAATTCACACAAAAGAGCTCTTGGAAATGAATATAATACAGCCTTAATGGTGTCTTGGTGGCCATTTAATGGCTCACCCACTACTAACATGCTCCTTTTTCTATATTAATAACTGCTCCAAATGATGTGTCTTTTCATATTAGCGTGCTGTTCTGTCAGCAGTTTGAGCCTGATGGAAAAAAGATTGTGAGGCAAAGGAGTCTTTGCCAAAATTGGGAATGTGTGACACCGCAAGAAAGACATCGTCAAGAGCAGTTGCTAATTTATTTTAAGTGCCCCCTGAGTTTTTAATTTATCTGAAAAAATAAATAGATAAATCAAAGGCTCACTCTGCCAGCCCACCCCAGCACCAACAGTGGTGTGGTGGTTTGTAGGAGGCGGTATCTGTTGCCAGAGAGAGGTGTCGGAATGTTCAGCCAACAAAAACATCTCATTGACTGAACATTTCTGATTATATGTAATATATATATATATATATATATATATACATTTATATTTATAAAAGGATATATCACATTTGTATACAGCCGACCTTTCCTTTTCCTAACTTGGCTAGTGATGCACATGCTAAGTGTTTTTTAATCAGTCTATACTACCAAGCAGAACTGGTGGCTTCTTAAAACACGGATTTGGGTTTGGAATGTTATCAGTCGAGTTTGGAAATTCATTATCAAAGTGAGGAGCACAGTGAATGCTATAGTTTCGTGAATATGCAGATTGTGTTTATTTAAACATTTTTTATTACACTTTGTGTTTTTCTAAATTGGGTCATCATTTTCAATATAATTGGAATGTGATATGTGTCCTGTTTTCCTTAAAAAGCCATCTGGTTCACTTTACACACTCAGACTCCAAATTCTTTGTTGTAATATTGGTCCCCAAATATGCCCCTTACATTTTAATTTATGCTTAATTTTGAGAGGCAAGACATAGTGGTCAGAACACTGGATTTGGAGGCAGAAGAACCGGGTCCCATTCCTTGGCCCACCTCTAACAAGCTATGTAACCCTGGACAAACTATTTCATTCCTCCAATCCTCAGTTTCCTCATGTGGAAAAATGCTTTGATATTTCCAAGATCCATGATTTTAGCATTTGGACCACTCTTTCCACCAGTAAAGATCACAACCTTCCATGCCTTAGTAAACTATCTTCAAAAGCTGCTGTTATAAAAAGAAAATCAAACAATAAGCATTTCTTAAGCACATCCTATTTGAGAGGTGGTAGGTGGTAGGGACACAAATACACAGAAGAAAACAATCCCTGTTCACAAATATCTTACATTCTAACAGAGGAGACAACAAGGAGACATAGAAATAAAGATATACATATAGATATAGACAGACATATAGAAATTGATATTAATATAGATATAGGTATCTAGAGATGATACAGCTATAAATATCTTTGTAGATAGATGATAGATGACAGACAGATACATGTACATATGTACATATATATGTGTGTATATACACACATAAAATGCATTTAATAAAAAGAAAGGAAAAGAAAAAAAAAAACAGTAACCCAGTAGCTAACCTTCTGGTGATTAGCCTTAAGCACTTAGCTACATTAGTCTATGAAGACAGAAGCCCCATCTGTTGCCAGGCTTATGCCTGAAGCCTTCCCAGCTTTATGGGACCTGAAAGAATGTGTGCTTTACTGCCACAATCTTTGAGGAGCCCAGAGTCACCTCCACATCAGAATGAGATATTGGGGAAGATTTTAGTGCAAGTATCTATAAAATAAATTTAATACTACCTACCTTGCTGATTGTTGTAAGAATGAAATAGCATAAGGGGTATGACAGGGCTTCATAACTTTAAAACACTATAAATGCAACTTATTGTTATTGTAATATGTTACATGAAATCTAATATACTTATACCTCTGGCAAAGCAAAGTATTGATCTTTAATGTCATGATAATCTTTAGGAGACAAATCTTCAGTAAGACTTAAGAAAATAGTAGAAAGCAAATCTATTGAAGACTCACAAAAATTAAGTTCCTGAAGAATAAGCAACAAAAACTAATGAGAAATTTCAGGATACTGGACATACATACATAGAAATCTTCTCTCTCCCACAAAATTGCAAACTTTGAGGACAGGCACCTTGTCTTTTACTCATCCTGGAAGCCCAATGGGGTCTAACACTGATTAACATACAGTAGATATTTGATAAATACATGTTAGAATTTTTAAAATTATAGTCATACAATTATTTTACAATTGCACAACATCTTAAAAGTAAAACATGGATTGGTAGAGCTCAATGGACGTTGGAAATCATGTATACAAGGTGCTTTGCAAGTATAAAGTGCTATATAAATGTGATGTATGATTTTAATTCCTACTACAGGTTGATTTCTTAAAAAAGGATTACAAGTACAGTATCTGCCCTCCTCCACACTTTTGCTTGATTATGCCTTTCATGGAGAGAAGAAATCTGGACTAGAGTAAAAACAATTTCTTGCTTTTTGGTTGTGTTTATTCTAGGAACCATAATTTTAAATGTCAAAACAAATGATAGCGATGTGGCTGCAGACTTTTGTATAATATAGCATTTCTACACGGGAGTAGGAAGTAAAATTTGGTTTTCTCATTGTTGACACCATCCAGATTTGTATAATGTTTTCCCTTTTTTTATTTTTATGCTTTGAGATGCTTTGTGGCATTGTTTTAAATTTGTTTTAAATAAACATAGGTCTTTATAATTAGTACTTTGTATATGTTGTTCTTTTATCCCCCATTCATTTAATTAATCTTTAAAGATAAATTTAATTAGAATATAGGGATAGAGACTGGACCTGTGATTATGTATATATGCATACATATACACACATATGTATGTGTATGTATTTATATGTATATGCATACATATACACACACATATACATCTCCCAGGTGCAAACACTTCCTCTACCAATGCTAGTCCAGCACTTTCTCTGTAACTTAATAATACATTCTTAATAGCTAACATTTATATATTAGGCTAATGTTGGCAAAACAGTTTACAAATTATCTCATTTTATCTTCTCAATAAGAGCACCTAGTTGTTGTCCTTCGTTTTCAAAGAGGACCCAAAATGACATCACCATGATAAAGTGAAGTTTCAGTCCAACTGTGGCTGATCAGACCAATACGAGCTAGGAATGCTCTACTACAGGTTGGGCACAGATAGTCCACATGAATTTTGGGGGTAGGTACTCCAAATTTGCGCATCCCACGTTTACTTTGTGCTGTCTCAATTCTGCTTTGTTCATAGAGCACAGCACCTTTTCTGATGAGGGCATGCCGTGCTGAGTGGTCCTGTGCCAGTTTTTCCCATGTTGCACATTCAAATCCAAAGTTCTTGAGAGAGACTTTGAGAGTGTCCTTGTATCACTTCTTCTTACCACCATGTGATCGTCTGCCCCATGACAGTTCTCCATAAAATAGTCTTTTTTGGCAAGCACACGTTTTGCATTCAAACAACGTGACCAACCCATCAGAATTGTGCTCTCTGAAGCATAGTTTGAATGCTTGGCAATTCAGCTCGAGCAAGGCCTTCAGTGTCTGGTACCTTATCCTGCCAGGTGATCCTCAGAATCTTCCTAAGGACAGTTCAAATGGAAGTGATTCAATTTCCTGGCATGGCACTGGTAGACTGTCCATGTTTCACAGTCATACAACAATGAGGTCAAAACAACAGCTCTGTAGACCTTCAGTTTGGTAGTCAGTCTAATACCTCTTCTCTCCCAAACTTTTCTTTGGAGCCTCCCAAACACTGAGATAGCTCTGGCAATGACTATCCCTATCAATCTCATTGTCAGTGTGTACATCCCTGGAAAGTATGCTACCAAGGTAAGTGAACTTATCCACAGCATTTAAAACTTCTCCATTTGTTGCAATCAATGATTCCACACATGGATGATGTGGTTGTGGCTGATGGAGCACCTGTGTTTTCTTGGTGTAAATTATTAGGCCAAAATTAGCACAGGCAGCAAAGAATTGATCCATACTTTGTTACATCTCAGCTTCAGGCACTGCACTGAGTGCACAATCATCTGCAAACAGAAAATCATGCACCAAGGCTCCCTCTACTTTGGTCTTGGCTTGTAGCCTTTTCAAATTGAAGAATTTGCCATCAATTTGGTAGTTGATCTTGATACCATGTTCATCCTCACTGAAAGCATTTGACAACATGACTGAAAACATCATTCTAAAAAGCATAGGATCAAGAACGCAGCCCTGTTTCACCCTATTAGTGACTGGAAAGGCACGAGAGTATTGTCCACTCTCCAGAACTCGGGCAAACACGCCATCATGAAATTGACATGCAATACTGATGAACTTCTCCAGACAGCCAAATTTTGACATAATTTTCCATAAGCCCTCACGACTAGCACTGTCAAAAGCCTAGAAAGGTAGGTGCCGATGTTATCCCTATTTTATAGATGAGGAAACTGAGGCAGGCAAAGGTTAAGTGACTTGCTGGGCCACACAGCTAGTAAGAGTTTTCCTAAGTCTAGACTGTAGCACTCTCTCCACTATGCTTCAAGCAGCTTACAGAATTGCCTAGAACATAGAGAGCTCAAATACTTTCTGAATACAGATCTTTCTGACTACCAGGCCTTCAAGTCTTTACATCTATTATGCTATATTTCATCTCTATTTGAATCTCTTTTCACCAGTTAGGGAGAAGAAATAGCATTTCATTTGTGTGACAGTACTCTGGTCTTGCACTCAAAGAGGGAGGCCAGCTACCTTTCCCCTCTCAGTATTTTAGGGTTTAAGGAAGTTTGTCTATAATGCTAACATCTTGAGTCCATATTCTGGTAAGTTCCTTCCACTGTTAGTTACTAGTGATTAGCACCTCAGTTTCTTTTAACCCCCAATTCCATTCTAATTGTACAAAGAAAATCTTTTGTCACATAGATAAAAAGGTGTTTTAATTTTCCATTAACCCTAAAGGTAATGGAAGGTAGTGGGTTGTTTTGTTGTTGTCCTTAATTCTTGAAGAAGACCATGACACCAGAAAGATGATGCCATGACCTGCAAGTGAACTGGATTGAAGTGAAGGAGGGCTATGTAAAGTCACCAGTCACACTTTCTCTTCCAAAACCATCTGGGTCCAACGGTGAGATACAGATCTGAACAACTGGAGATGGCCCAGCTAATGGGAAGTAATAAGAATAGCAAAGTGAGAAGCATCTCTGGAGAGAAACAAATGATGTCCGAACTCAAGCAATGTCTCTTATGCCGTGGAAAAACTGAGATGCACCTTTCAGTCTTTGACTTCATGAGAGTTGTTGATAAAGATGTTTAACACAACTGAGCCAGGACTGATTTAGCAGTCTTTGTGGATAAGTCATCATCCAGTTAGAAACCTACGAAAAAGTAGTACAGTGAATAGGATACTGGATTTGGAATTAGGAAGGCCTGAGTTCAAATCCTACTTTAGAAAAAAGTTATATGGCACTGAGGAAGTTAACCTCTCTCATCCTCAGTTTCTTCATTTGTAAAAATGAGAACCATAATGACATCTGCAATATAGGGTTGTAAGGATTAAATGAGATATCTCTAAAGTGTTTTACAAACCTTGAAGCCCTATATAAATATGAACTACTATTATTACATAAACGTGGGCTCAGCTTGCCATTCTCCATGTTATCCCCAAACATAAAATAACATTTAAAAAAAAATCTACACTATATAGATTTTTTTAAAAATCTATCTATAAAAAAAGAATGTAATGCTATGTCATTGAACTTCATCTTCCAGCTTAGAACTCTTGATAAAAGAAATATAGTAAATTTGACAGAGCTTCTCCCTCTTAAATTGCAGTTTCTTGAAGTTTAGCTGTTTGGCACAATGGATAGAGTTCTGGGCCTGGAGTCAAGCAGACCAGAGACTAGTCACAGTGTCTAGAAGAGTCAGTATTTAATAAATGCCTGTTCCCTTTCCCCTTCCTCCCGTTTCAGATTTATCTCCCAAGGATGTATTCCCAAGGAGGCACCATATCAAACATTGAACCTGGAGTCAGAAGACCTAGTTCTCAAATCTAAGCTTTGCCACTATGAGACACTGAACAAGTAATTTCATTTTTCAAAATCTCAGGTTCATCATTTGTAAAAATGTGAGGATTGTTGTTGTTTAGTCATGTCTGACTCTTCATGACCTCATTTGGAATTTTCTTGGCAAAGATACTAGAGTGGTGGCCATTTCCTTTTCCAGTTCATTTTACAGATGAGGAAACTGAGGCAACCAGGGTTAAGTGACTTGCCCAGTGTTACACAGCTAATAAATGTTTCAAGTCATATTTGAACTCATAAATATGACTCCATATCCAGCACTCTGTCCACTGTATTACCTAACTACCCTTAGGAATTGTACTGGATTATTTCTAAGGGTGCTTCCATCTCTAAACACACCAGACTCAATTTACATCCTGTCCTCATAATATTCCTTTATTCCCTTGCTCATATAGAATTCCCTTTACCTATCTATAACTACTGACATTTTTACTAGAGTAATAGAACCATCCTGTATATGCACTTCCTTCTTCTGGCCATTTGTGATTTAGCACTTGGGCTTATTGGGGATAATGGTAAGAGCCTCTAATTCTAGCCATATGTAAGAGTACTAAAGGGCTTGTACTTTGAGATAATGAAGCAATCCCCTGATTGGCCACTGAGCAGTAAGCATGAATGACTCAGCAGACTTTTAAAAAGAAGGGAAATCCACTGCAGCTCTCCTTTTTCCTCCTGGGGTTGAACCATGTGAATTCTTGTAAAAGGAACTAATATGAGATCTAGCTGGGAAAATGAAATATAGTTCCTTTGCAGAGGGTCTTGAATATCAGGAAAAGGAATTTGAAGTATCAGGTAGGATTAGTGAAGCACATAAACCCCTGCTTAGTAAAGTCATAAAGTATTGTTGAAAAGTAAGTTATAGTTACTTCTACCTTCTGGTAGAGAAGGCAGAGCATGTGCATATGACTAGCAACATGTGGTAAAATGCTAGAAAAGAGATACTGGAGTGGGGTGGAGGTCATGGGAGAAATCAGAAAAGTTTTCACAGTGATTACAGCTGAGAGTTCCCTCAGAGGATGGTAAAGATTTGAACAAGTATAAAAGAGAGGTCAGTCAGTCAACTAGTATTTACTGAACACTTACTATGTGCCAGGCAGCATGCTAAGCAATAGGAATACCCCCCCCAAAAAATAAAGGAAAAATAATTCCTGCTTTCAAGATTCTCTTTTAGGTGTCAGAAAGATGTAAGACACAGTAACGGAAGACTGCATGGTCCAAATTGACTGGAACATAGAGTAGATGTGAAGGGAGATTGGAGATGGGGTGGGCAGAGAGATAGGTAAGATAAGGAAATCTAGTGCAGGTGAAGGGAGTTACCCATGATCACAGAGCTAGTAAGTAGTGGACTGGGGAAACTGACTTATATAGACTACTCTCTCACCATGCTTCTGCCTGCTTGGAATCAGGAAGACCTGAGTTTAAATGCAGTCTCAAATGCTTTTTAGATGTATGACCCTGGGCAAATCACTTAACCTCTAGTTATTTCAGTTTCCTAATCTGTAAAAACGAGGATAATAATAGGACCTACCTCCTGGGGTTGTTTTGAGGATCAGATGAAATAATAATTGTGAAGTGCCTAACACAGTGCTTGGCACATAGTAAGAACTATATAAATGTTAGCTAACATTATTACTGTTATTATTATACTTGAAAACTTGGGGTTTTTTTTTTAACTTAAATTTTAGTTTCCATTAATCCCTATTGAATTTCATCTCCTATATCCTAGCCCATCAAGAGTTCTTGTATTTTGACTCTAATTTCACTTATTCATCTACCTGCTCTGGCATTTCAATGTGTTTTTTTCTTAGCTAAACATTCTACATCCCTTAGATACTTGTCCTAAAGATTTGATTAAAAAGAAATAAAATAGTTTATTATTTTTTCATAACAAATTGTTTTTATTTTTTTTATCTGTCCCTATCCCTGCCCCCTCCCACTGATAAAAAAATTAAAACCCTAGAAACAATTCCTCAATATATATCTACATCGCCTGGCAAAAATAAATTCTTACATTAGCTATGTCTGACATTGCACGTCTGTCCCTGCATTTTAAGCTTATCACCTCTCTGACAAGAAGGTGAGCGATAAATTTCATCACAATTCTTTTAGATTCATTCAAAAGTTTTTTAAAGTAGTTTTTCCTCTATAATGCTGTCATTGTATTGTTATCTGCATTGCTCTGTATTAGTTCCTACAGGTCTTTCTAGTTTCCTCTGAAACTGTCAATTTCACACAATAATAATTGTTTTCATTCTTTACAGTTTGTAGCCATTACTCAATAGGACACTCCCTACACTCTTCTTAGCCACTGTGAAAAGTGTTGCTACAAATATTTCTGTGTATAGGGAGTCTTTTTTCTCTTTCTTTGATTTCTTTGAGAGAGAGGCATAGTAGTGGTATAGATGGCTCAAAGAGTACGCACAGTTTGGTAACTTTGGGATGTCAGTTTCCAATGACATTCTTGAAAGGCTCATCACAATTATACCAATCTATACTTGACTTGCTAATTTTTAACTCTGACCAATTATTATCAGCTGCTTTCTCTATTCTACCCTTTGCTTTTTTTTCTTTTTAATAATTTCTTTTTTCCAATTACATGTAAAGACAAATTTCAACATTCATTGATTTTTTTTAATTCCAAATTTTTCCCACCTTCCATTTTCCCCTCCCTAAAATGATAGGCAATTTGATATAGATTATGTATGTATAATCACATAAAATGTATTTTCACATTACTCATGTTGTGAAAGAAAAAAACAGAACAAAAGAAAAAAAACTCACAAAAATGCAAAAATATTATGCTTTGAGACTGCATTCAGACTCTATCGGTTCTTTCCCTACATGTGGACAGTATTTTCTATTATGAGTCCTCTGGAAATGTCTTAGATTATTATATTGCTGAGAAGAGCTAAGTCATTCATGGTTGATCACCACACAATGCTGTTACTGTGTACAATGTTCTCTTGGTTCTGCTCATTTCACTCTTCATCAGTTAGTTCATATAAATCATTTCAGGTTTTTCTGTAATCTGGCTGCTTAGCATTTCTTATAGCACAATAGTATTCCATTACATTCATATACTACAACTTGTTCTTTCATTCCCCAATTAATGGGCTTCTCCTCAATTTTCAATTCTTTGCCACCACAAAAAGAGCTTCTATAAACATTTTTTAATATGTAGGTCCATTTCCCTTTTTTATGATCTCTTTGGGATACAGGATATGCACAGTGTGGTTTCCTTTTGACCATAGGTCCAAATTGCTTTCCAGAACAGTTGGATCAGTTCAAAACTCCACAACATGGCATTAGTGTCCCAGGTTTGTCACATCCTCTCCAACACTTATCATATTCCTTTTCTGACATATTAGCCAATCTGATAGGTGTGATGTAGTACCTCAGAGTTTTAATTTGCACTTCTCTAATCAATAGTGCTTTAGATAATTTTTTCATGTGACTATAGACAGCTTTCACTTAGCATTATTGATTGCTATAGAAAGTCATGAGACTGTGACAGTTTGTTAGGTTACAAACTTATGATCTCTAATTGGAAATCCTCTAGATCTCTTATTTGCATATTTCTTCACAATGGTAACTCAAAGCTTTTTCATTTTCATTCACCCAGCTCACACTTTGATCTTTTCTATTTTACTAGGGAATCACTGAGATCTTTAACTTTCCCATCTCTGAATTTCCAAATCTCTAGGTACTATCCCTTTCTTAGAGTTACCCTTTCCCTTATCATATCCTCCTACTTATATCCTTGAGTGCATTCCTCCCCTTTCTTTCCACCAGGACCTGCTTCTCTTATTTTTTAAACTGGTCCCTAGACACCAGATTTTTGTTTGTCTGTTTTTCCAAGAAACAAATGCCTATGTGCCCTGTTCTTTAAAATAAAAAAAAAATAACCAAAAGTTTCCTAATTCTTATTTCAAAATCTTGAATAAAAATCTTTATTTGGATGTTTTACCTTCATCTCAAAATCAGCATATCTAAAACCAAATTTATCATCTTCTCAATGCAGCTTCTGCCCTCCTGACACTTACTACCTGTTTAACCTTGAGCAGGTCACAAAATCTCTCTGGGCCTTGACTTGCTCAATTGTGAAGCAAGGAGTTTAGAATAAATGACTCTGAGGTGATTTCTAGGGTTCCAGATCTATCACTATAATGACTCTAGAGCAGAGAACACAACCTAAAATGGATGTTGGTTGATATATTTCAGTGGGCCCACGAACTCAGATGAGGAAAACAATTACATCTTTATTTTCATTAAAATCTGATTGAAATATAGCTTTTCTTATAGTTGAAAATTTTAAAAAAATATTCTGGGAAGTGTTTATAAACTTCATCAGATGGCCAAAATCATAAAACAGTTAAGAACTCCTGGACTAGAGGATCCAAGGTACCTTTCAGTTTTAAATCTTATGGTTATAGAGGATAAGGACTGCATCCTTTACTTCCTTTAGGTATGGAACTGCCATATTAGGAAATAATAATAAAAATATTAACAAATAAAAAACAAAAATATACTATGTTATAATATAACATATACTATGTTATAATTTGTGATATGATGATGAGGTGTGGTATAAGATAATGTAAAATATTACTACTATAGCTAGCATTCATGTAGTAATTTAAGATTTGCAAAGCACTTTACATATGTTGTCATTTGATCCTTGACAACCCTGTCAGATAGAGTGCTATCATTAACCCCATTTTTATAGAAAAAGAAACACAGAGAGAGGGTAAGTGTCTTGACTAGAGTCACATAAATATTAAGTATCTGAGGTAAGATTTGAATCAGAAGTTTTTATGACTAAGTTCCATATTCTACCCACTGTAATCCTAGATGTCTAGAGGAAATCACCTCTACCAAAATAGGTCAAGTGACTTGCCCAGAGTCACACAATCAATGTATGTCAGAAACTGAATTTTAACCCACATTTTTCTAGCTCCAAAGTGAACACTACATCTATTACACCACACTCCTTCTATACAATTAGGAAGACAGCATGGTTCAGTGACAAGAATAGTGGTGGCACAACCAAAATGGCAGAGCAGAGGAAGGAACTTATCTGAACTCTCCCAAATTCCACTTCAAACCACTTTAAAATGACACCTCAAATTGAATTCTGGAGTAGCAGAACCAATGAAAGGTTGAGATGAAGAAAACTTTCTAGCCCAATACAAATTAGAAGGTTAGCAGGAAAGGTCTGTCACATGGAGGTGATCATCAGCCTGGAGTACAGTGCAGACCATGCAGAAACAAGTCCAGCAGCAGGTCTTGAAGGCATCTGTAGCAACAGCAGTGTTGACTTTGATAACTCTTAGCCCATAGATGGTAAGGGGGTTGGTCATAAAAAGATTGCAAGGAACTTTTTTGGATTCAGAACCCTAGTGCATTGCCAATATATTGTTCCAGGTCACAGTTCCTGAAGAGGAACACTAGCACTTGTAGCTACAGGGGTGTATGGTGCCTGGTAAAAGTTCCAAGGGGAAGAGTGCTGGTGCTTACTCACAAGGGAGAGAGAGGACTAGTCTGTTCTGTAGCAGCCACAGGAGAGCAGAAGTTTGAGTCATTCTTCAAAATCTAAAAGGAGCAATAGCATTTGTGCCTTCAGGGAAGCAGGGACTCTGTTCACACAATGAGAAGAGTGTTAATGGTTACTCCAAAGGGGGTAAGGACCCTAGTCTCAGTTCTAAGGCAGAAGGGAAAACTAGAGCTTGAGGTTGAAGAAAGTAGAGGACTTGGACACAGTTCTAGGTACATCCTGTGTAAAAACCAGAGCACAGACCAGGAGAGCAGTGAGCATGTCTCTTCTTAGAGCATACCACCTTGGCACCATCAAAAACTTACAGACACCTAGAATTAGTTTTGAAGACAGCATCCCCCCCCCAAAAAAAAACCTAAGGATCTGGAAAGTGCCCCCTCAACCCTGGCAGAGACCAACTTTAACATAAAGGTTAAAAGTCAAGAAAAAAAGGAAAAAAAAATGAGTGGACAACAAAAAAAAAGAACTTGACCATAGAAAGTTACTATGGTGACAGGGAAAATCAAGGTATGAACTCAGAAAATATTACTGTCAGAACAACTACAAGTAAAGAGTTTTAAAGAAAAAAATGTGAATTGGAGACAAGCCCAACAACTAGTCCTGGTAGAATTCAAAAAATAATTTTAAAAATCAAATAACAGAGGTAGAGGAAAAAATGGATAAAGAAATGAGAGTGATGCAGGAAAACTATGAAAAAGACAATAGCTTCATAAAAGAGGTACAGAAAAGAAGAAAGTAACACCTTAAAAACAGAATTGGCTAAATGGTAAAAGAGGCATAAAAATCTACCAAAGAGAAGAGCTCCTTAAAAATATAATGGTCCAAATGGCAAATAAGTTACATAAGTTCGGTGAGCAAAATAATTCCTTAAAAGCTAGAACTGGTCAAGTGGGAGCTAATGACTACATGATACATCACAAAACAATAATACAAATTAAAAGAATGAAAAAATGTAAGAAAATGTGAAATATTTCATTGGAAAAACAACTGATCTGGAACATAGATAGCAGAGAGATAACTGAAGAATTATTGGACTACCTGAATGTCATGATAAAAAATATCCTAGAAATATTATTTCAAGAAATTACTTAGGAAAACTTCCATGATATCTTAGAACCAGAGACTAACATAGAAATTGAAAGAATCCACCGTTCACTTCCTAAAAAGATCCCAAAATGAAAACTCCTGGGAATATTATAGCCAAATTCCAGAGTTCCCACATTAAAAGATCATATGGAATATGATATTCCAGAAGACAAAGGAACCAGGATTACAACCAAGAACAATCTACTTAGCAAAACTGAGTATAATCTTACAGGGGAAAAGAACGGACAGACATTCAATGAAATAGCTTTCAAATATTCCTGATGATCAGAGCTGAATAGAAAATTTTATTTTCAAATACAAGACTCAATAGCATTTGAAGGTAAGCATGAAAGAGAAATCATAAGGGAATCAATAAAGTTAAAGTGCTAACATGCCTATGTGGGAAGATGATACTCATAACTCCTAAGTACTTTATCATTATTAGAGCTGCTAACAAGAGTATACGTAGACAAAGGACATAGGTCTGAGTTAATTATGATGGGATGACTTCCAAATAATAAAATTAAGGGGTGAGGAAAAGGCATACATTGAGAGAAGGGGGAAGAGAGAGGAAAAATGGGGAAAATTATCTCCCATAAAAGAGTTGATCAAGGAAGAGCTTTTATAACGGAGGGTAAAACGGCAAAGGTGGCTGGAAACACTTGAACCTTATTCTCATCAGAATTGGCTCAAAGAGGGAATAGCACACATTCATTGGGCATATAAATCTTCTATCCCCTATTACATTATAAATGATGTTAGAAATCAACTTCCCCTATAAGGAAGTAAAAGGGAAAGAGGATAAATAAAGGGACAAATTATGCTGATAGAAGAGTAGACTGAGGGAGATGGTGGTCAGAAGCAAATGGACTTTTCAGGAGGGATGGGATAAGAGAGATAAAAGGTTAAACAGGGGAAACAATAGGATGAAGGAAAATACACAGCTAGTAATCATAACTGTGAATGTGAATGGGATGAACACATCTATAAAATGGAAACAGGTAACAGAATGGTTTTTAAAAAAACAGAATCCAAAACTATATTGTTTACAAGAAACACACTGGAAGTAGAGATACACCAACAGAGTAAAAATAAGGGGCTGGAGCAGAATTTATTGTCTTTACCTGAAGTTAAAAAATATATCAGGAATAGCAATAATGATCTCAGATAAAGCAAAAGTAAAAATAGACCTAGTTTAAAAAGGTAATCATGAAAATTGCATTTTGCTAAAAAAAAAAAAACATACAGGAGAAAATGAAGTAATATCAATACTAAACATATATGCAGCAAATGGCATAATATCCCAATTCTTAATAGACAATTTAAATAAGTTACTGGATGAAATAGAGAGTAAAACTATACCAGTAGGAGACCTCAGTTTCCTTCTCTCAGAAATAGATAAATCCAACTATAAAATAAACAAAAAAATCTTAAGGAGATGAGTAGAATTAAAGACAAGTTAAATATGATAGACTTCTGGAGAAAATGTGAGTAGAAAGGAGTCTACCTTTTTTTGTCATCTGTATATGGCACCTTCACAATAAATGGCCAAGTATTAGGGCATAAGAACATCACAAGCAAATGCACAAAAGTATCTATAGTAAATGCATCTTTTTCAGACCATAATGCAACAAAAATTAGGTTCCATAAAAAGAATGTGGAAATATAGATTAAACATTAATTGGAAACTAAACAACCTAATCCTAAAGAACAAGTGAGTCAAAGAACAAATCATGAAAATAATAAATCATTCTGTTAAAAAGAATGACAACAATTAGAAAAAAATACCAAAATTTATCAGATACAGCCAAAGCAGTGCTTAGAGGAAAATACATATCTCTAAAAATCTAGATCAATAATATAGAGAAACAGCAGATCAATAAACTGGGCATGCAACTAAAAAGATAAACTAGAAAAAGAACTAATTAAGAAAGAACACAGACTTTTTTTCACATATAGTCAGGTGACCTGGGTTCAAATACATTTCCTAATGTTTGCAATTTCTCTAACCTTGGACAAACCACCTAACTATATTGACCTCAATTTCCTGATCTACTTTTGAATTTTACAAGATGTTAAAAAGGAGGACATTGTGAAATGTAAGTAATTCATACACTGATTGGAAAGTTTTGATGGATGCATGAGAATCTTCCAGGGTCTCTTGAAATCCCAGATAGTCATTTATACTGTAATAATGTTAAGAGAATGAGTCTAGCTCCTATGGTCTAGGAGTTAGAAGACTTGGATTCTAGCACCATAACTGTCAATAACTTGCTGTATGATCTTGAATAAGTTTCTTCCCCAATATGAGTTTTAGATTTCTCATCTGTAAAAGGATGAATTTGGACCAAATGATCATCAAATTTCCTTCTATCATGTGGACATTCATAGTTCAAGAACCTATGCACTCTTTTAGCCATGCCTTTCTTTTTGGAATGACCCTCCTGTTCCTATGTGGAAGACTAGATCTCTTCTTACCTCTCCATCAATCATTCTGACTCCCAGGTAATGTACACCTCTTCCAATGGTACTTGCGAGGCATTAATCCTTAGAAATAATGCATGTTGTCCTTTTCCAATAGTGAAATGTAATTTATTATATGGATTATTTCTTATTTGAGCTATTTTATTTATGATTATTGCTACAAAACTTCATTATAGAAGATATTTTGTATTTTTCTATCTAAAGTCAATATGCCAAACCCATCATCACTAATGTATAGGAAAGCTTTTTTGTTAAAGCTCCTTTTGTTAAAAAATCCCTTATCCACTTCGAGAAATGAGAAATTTCAACACTTTAGCCAACCATCCTTTTTCCTTCAAATGTTTTAATTTATTTTAAAAATGAGAAATGAAATGGTTAAACTTTAATTATTCATACTGCATTTGTAGTAAATTGTGTAATAGTTTTCATGTCTTAATTACTTAAATTTTATATTGAGCTATAGTGATATTATCTCTCTTTCTGTCTCCACACAATTGTATTTTATAATAGCTTTTATTAGGGCCTACATGAGTGGAATTTAAAATGAACACATCATTGCTGTTACTAGTGCTGTATAGAAAAGAGAGCACTTTTCTGATATTTGGCATGAAAAGTACTTTCCTTTGTATTTTATGACACATAGCAAGTTGTATTAGTTGGGGACATATTTTGAACAGAATGGTAACTAAGGGAGACTACAGAACAGTTTTTTTTTTCCTCCTGCTTTTAGTAACTTCCTCTGTAAAAGATGGAACGTTTTCACCGCCTCAAGAAAATCTCCCCCATTAAAGATTTATCTAATTATAGTAAAATTATATATATATACATATACACATATATGTATATGTGCATGCATGTAATATCTTTAAATAAGCCCTTTCCTCTTTTTGAGAATTGGATAGGGTCCGTTTATATTAATAAATTGTTTGAAAATTGAGTATAAATTGCAGTATTATATTTCATCTATTAATATAGCAACTCTATTTTTTCCCCATTTGGTAGTATTATGTGTAGAAAATTGCAAATACTGTGTGTGTAGCCCTCTGACTCTTAAGCCCTGATCTTTCTTACACAAAGTTCAATAGACCAAATAACTTGATTTTTTAAAAAATGTCCAGAGTATCATGCTGTACTGAGACTTTGTTTCAAGTCAAGCATGAAAGAATCTGTGAATCAAAAGGCCTCTTACAAATAGTAGTTGAAATGAAAAAGGAAAGAAATGAACAAAGCATTAGGTGGATACTTGAGAAAATGATGGCTACAGAAATAGATGTGAGGAAATATTATAGATGCATATTTAATATTGTTTATTGACTTATTCATAAAAGTCAACCAGCCAAATCCTGGAAGTAAATAAACAAGTTTGAGGTGCAGCCTGGTATAGTGGGGGGAGGGGAAGACTGAGGTTAAAGACAGGGGACTTGGGTTTTAGGCCTGGCTCTGCCCTATTTAGTAGGGTACTTTCAATAAACAATTTTCATTTCTCTGGCCTCCAGTTTTCTCCTCTAGAAAATGAAAAGGTGATTATCTCTAAGGTAACTACCAACTCAAACTTTTTATGAATTTAGGACTTGGAGTCAGCTACCTATGTCTTAGAATCCAAATAAACTTTGTGATATTAGGCTAGCTACCCCTCTGGACTTCAGCATTTCCTAAATTGAATCAGTCCCAGAATGCTTCTGGACTTTACAGAATTTATAAGCACAGGTCTAGGAAATCTGGGAGAGGAGGGAGAAAAGAGAAAGAAAAGGGAAGAAGTTAGAGAATGGAAGCATGATATAGAAGAAAAGAGCTGCAGGTCTAGAGTTAAACATACTGGTTTCAAATCCTGACTTTTCTCTTTCCTACATGGATGAACTTCAAGCAAAACAACTGATTTCTTTGGGTCTCAGTTTCTCATCTCTCACTTTTTTCATCTCTCCTCAAGGAAAAGGTTAGACTAGACCCTATCCATTATCTTCCTTCTAGGGTTCTTTCTGTCCTTGAACCTATGATGCTACAAGTAGCACAGACATACTAAAGGATATTCATAGAAATTTTGACATAAAAAAAGGACATTGCACTTATTTATATACCCTGAAAAAAATACCGCGTGTAGTAATAAATATTCACATAATTTCAGAGTTAAAAGGAATCTCAGAACCCATTAAACTCTATCCATACCTGAATAAGAATCCCTTCTGCAGAGTATCTAATAAGTGTTTTTGGTTCAATGTCTCCTTTTAGGGGTAATGAACTACCTCCCAGCGTATTTTGCATTAGTTAGATCTAATTGTTAGGAAGCTTTTCCTTACATCAAATTTAAATATGCCTCCTTCCCACCCTTTACTCCTAGTCCTGTTTTCTGATTCCAATCACAACAAATCAATTTTTTCTGCCATGTGATAGCTCTTTAGATAATTGAAGATAGCTACTATGCCTCCTCTGACCACATATATCTCTCCACAACCTTCTCCAGGATAAATACCCTCATTTAAAAAAAATAAACTTCCTATGATTATCTTTATGCCATTCACCACGGTAGCTACCCTTCTGTAGCTGAATTCCAGCTAACCAAATATGGTGCTGTTTGTATAGTGGCTTCCTCATCACCCAAATCCTAGACTAATATTATGTCTTTCTTAATGCAATTGGAGATTGTATTGGCATTCCCATTTTCTATATCAAACTGTCAGCTTTTATTGAGCTCCCACTACAACTCCCAGATCATTTTCAGATGGGCTTCATCTAGCCAGAATTTTTCTGTCTTTTACTTGTAAAGATCATTATTGAACCCAATTATAAGACTATATTTAGCCCTAATACATTTTATCTTAATAGATAGAATAAACTCTTCTACCTCTCTACATAATTTTGATTTCTGATTCTATTGTTTGTTGTTCATAGTTTGTTCTTGAAAAGGACCAATGATATCAGGAGGGTGATATTTTAACTTGCAAGTGAAGCGAATTTAAGTGAGGCAGAGTTGTGCAAAGTCATCAGTCTCACTCTCTACTCCAGAGTATTGGTGTCCAGTAAGACATGAATGACTAGCGGTGGCCCAGGATGCAGTGGGAAACCTTGAGCTTTTTAAGCTAAGATCTATCCCAGATCTCAGTTTGTCTGCAGCAACACGCATTCAGTAATTAAAGGTTAGGTAATATTTGAGGCAAAAGGTGGCCTAGTTTGCCTTCACAAAAGAATCATTCCAGAAGGGGAAGACTCTCAGAGTTTCTGGCCAGAACAGAAACAATCACTATTTACACCCATTCTGAGTCATCAAAATTCAAACAATGAGCAAAAGAGACTTGGGTTGGGACCTATTTTTGGCCAGTAAATGACAGCCATAATGATTGGGATTTAAAGTTGTAGTCAAGTAGCTCCATTAGGATTCTATTGTTCAGTGTGTTGGTTATCCCTTCTTGTTTTATACCACCTGAAAATTTTATAAGCATGGCACCTGTCCTGATCCAAGTCAATGATTTAAAAAAAGTTAAATAGAAGAATTACAAAGGTAGATCCATGGGGCACTATGCTTTACACTTCCTTCCAAAGGAATATTAAACCATTAATGACTACTCTTTGGATCTGGTCATACAAGTTCCATAGCCACCTAATTGTTCTACTATACAGCCTATATTCCTTTATCTTTTCCTACAAGAATAGCATGAAACACATTGTAAACTAGGCAAACTATATTGACACAATTTTTTCTGATCTAACAGCCTAGCAATGATGTCAATAAAGAATAACAAGTTAATCTGGCATGACCTAGACTTGATGAAAACCTGATGACTCTTGATGATCAGGGCTTCCTTTTTTAGATATTCACTACTTTTTGTGTGAGAATTTTTCCAGGAATTGATGTCAATATCACTGGTCTGAGTAAACCAAATTCCTTTTTCACTAGTCTGTAAACTCCCTTCTCTTCTAGAGATCCTTAAGAGCATTATATATGTTAATTCTTAATTTCTTTTTATCTTTAGAATTGCAATCTTCAGAACTGCCTATATCCTTGGGCTGACTTCTTATGATGGACCTACATTTTTGAAAGCTGTTCCCCCATCCACAAAGCTACAAAGTTGAAGATAGTGCAGGACCTGGTGGTCATAGGTTTTATTTTGCCAGAACCTGTCACTGACTCCACCCCTCATGTTCTATAAGTGAACAACTAACAAAGATCTATGATCAGTAACAGAACATTGAATGAAAAAGCATTGGCTATATGAGCTTCATTCCATTTCCAGTAATAAATCCATACTTCATAATGCAGGGAAAGCCAAAACCAGATCCAAAATTCCTAAGTCCTTCATCTGGTGACTGGCATTATTAGACATGTGAGGGATGCAATAGTGGCAGACTGCATTAAATTTTCTAATCTTTTGCCTAATGGCAGGAGCAGCCTTGGGGAACTAAATAAACCAACTGTTTCTTCCCTAGAATTTCAGGGTTTGGAGCATCTTATTTACTGTCTGGGGAGTGCCAGAGATGCTGTGGTCTTACAGCTGTGCAGTGCATGTTTTATTATGTATTGTATAATAGCTTTTGTTGATTCTATGCAATGAGGAAATATTATGTATCGTATCCAAGCTTTGTGCATTCCTGTGGGGAACCACAACTATTACACCCAGGTCAAATTACCAGAACTTCATGAAACAGAACAAATCCATGGAAGATTCAAGGGTTTGTTCAAAGGATGAGAGGCTTGAGAGCTAATTCTGTTTCGATATATCCACACCAACCACACCCCTTAGATTTACAAGATGTTTTTTCACCTCTTGATCAATTGTCTGAGTCTAGCACTGTGAGTTCCCTTAGACAAATAGCCAGTACTCTCCTAGTAAGAATCTTCCATAAGCATGACATGAACTAAGTGAACAAATACACAAAGCAAAATGTTGGCAATGACCATGTTCTCTAGGAAAATTCTATTGGAAGACTATAAGTATTTATAGGAACAATGGCATGATGAAACAACCCAGACAGAGGTCATTTGTCTATGTGATGTCATGAGACCTACCCACTTACAGGAATCCTGGCTGAGCCTCAGATGTCCCAGCTACTTAAAAGTCTTGCCATGGAGAAACATATAAGCACAACAAAACTAAATCATATAACTTTTACTCATAGCTCAGCACAGTGGTTCTAGACTTACAGGTTCTAGTTTCAGATCCTGACTTTACTCTTTCTTACATGGATGAACTTCAAAGCAAAACAATTTTAATCCTTATGAGTACTTGAACAAGATACATATTTATTAAATTGTCCTATGTGACTTTAGAGATCTGCCTCCCTTTGGTCTGACTGAATTTGTCTCTGTTGTAGATTTTATAGAAGTAATGTTTCTCACAGTTAGGCTTTCTAAATCTGCTATATGCTTCTAGATTCTTTCCCTTTAATGGCCAGTAGGGATAACATTACCTACACTCAATAATTTTTAGATTCTTTTTTGGTGATACCATGTGTGATACAAAATTTCACATTTAATATTTTGGATAGGAAAATATCACCAATATTGAAATTTTCTTACAAAATTCCTTGTCTCATCACATATGTACTGAATAGATTCATTTTAATTGAAGGGGGGAAAAGGACAAAAGTTATCAGCTTCAACAGCTCCACCCAGCCTTTTCCAGTTGTTCTTGAATTGATTTGCATGGAAATCAGCAACATTATGGGAGTGAAAGAGAATCTCCTCACCTCAGTTCCTTGGCAGTTTTGCTAAATTTTGTGAAAGATATTTAAAACACCCTATATTATGCTGTGGGCAATTTGGGGAGATGATGTCAGGTATTATCTAAGGTGAACAAACTATATGAAGACAAAGAACTGTAATGTATAATGTGAACTTTCTAGGGGAAAAGTGATTCATTTTAACATCTCTAAAAAGAAAACACTTAAGGAGGATGTTTTGCAACTGATTACTAGATTCTCCACTGCAGACAAGAAGATGTGAAGGAGACTAAAAATGGCCCTGGTCATCGAAGGTAGGTGGGAAGATGAAATAAGATGCCTGCTAAAAGAGATGGTACTAGCATTAGTGACTCTAGCACGAGTTGAGGTTTCATGAGATTGTATTAGCATTCTATTGGAAGACTTTAAGTATTTATAGGAACAATGACATGATGAAACAACCCAGACAACTAAAGTTGTCACAGAAGATTTCATCAAGGTGGACTTTGATTTCAGTTTTGAAGAATGGATAGGAACTGAATAAGAGAAGAAGGAAGGGCATAAAGGAACAAAACACATTTGCTTTCTCCCTAGGATGATATCCAATATGAATTACTGAAAAACAGATTTTCATAGATCTTTATAGATACTGATAAATAGGCTAGGGTCATAAAAAGGCATAAAAGATCCCAATATTCTCATTACCCCTCAGCAAATATTAGAAAAAGAATGGTAGGTAAAGCTATTATATGTATACACATGTATGTATGTATATACACACATACAGATATATGTATGTATGTATGTATGTGTATATATGTATAAATAGAAAGAAAAAATGAAGAGCAACAGAAATGAACTCCTCCATCCTGTCCAGAGCTATACAAAATAAACTGTGTAAAGCTGGAAGAGGCTGAGAGAATCATCACATTGGAAACCATAAACTAAAGCAAACAGTTTTGAAGCAAAGGTCTCTGAGAAGGCAACCATACTAGTAAATGAGTCTATGAATTCTGAGAAAGGGTCTAGACCAGAGAAGTTACTATGAACTCCAGAAAGTAGGTTTAAAATTTGCCAGTTCTCTCAATAAAAATGTTCCATGGATATTGTAGGCCAGCCTAAACTCTAAAATTATGAGCCTGAATGCAGATTCCCATTCTGGTCAATCATACAAAAAGCAGAGAATAGAGCCTGCAGCCATAGGTCACTGCACAGGAAGATAGGGTTTATTTGTGTGCTCTTAAAGCACTAGAAACCATAGGGACCAAGTCAAAACCTGCATATCTGAGCTATGACAGGTGAGAAAGGGAGGTATTTCAAGAGGCTTGAGGCTAGTGTTAACTACCAAATTTTACTAGAATTAATTAAGATGGCAGCAAAGGACAAAGTCAACTCTCGGTAAGAGATTGTTCAACGAGAAGATAGCAATGGGACAAGGTCAGTACCTGCAATCTACCATGAAGAAACAAAAGCTAGGAAGAAAGGGAAAACATGGTGTACTAGTCATGGCATCCGGAACAGCAAAGACAGTGACATCCTGACAATAGAGGGGATAGGACCAAATTGTATCTACTCAGATTATCCAAGAATGTTGGAGGGGACAGAGCTTTGTCCAAGTTCATAATCCTAATCTAAAAACTGAGGCAGAAAGAGTGAGTGAAAACAATGAACAGAATGAAGAAATACAAGGGTTTAGAAAAATATTCTCTATCTATGATTCATGGACTCTAATTCCAAAGTAATCCATGATAGATTTCAGGGAGTCCATGACTTTGAAGGGGAGGGGGGGGAATATCACATCTTTTGTTTTCAACTAAGCTTTGGTTTCCTTTGAAGTTATATGAATCTTTTTGTATGCATTTAAAATTTTTCTTCTGAGTAGGGGATCCACAGGCTTTCCCAGAATATAAGAATTCCTGGAAGAAATGAGACAAGAGATTTTTTAATGGAATTCCTTAGAAAAATGGAAAGAGAATAGTTTAAAACGGAAAATAGAAAATCTTACCCAATAGTGGACTCCCTGAAAACCAGAAACAGAACTCAATAATTGCATGAGACAAGAAATATTAAGACAAAGTCAAGAGATAGAAAAAAGCAGAGAAAATGTAAAATACCTACTATTTAAATGTAAAGTATCTACTATTGAACTTTAAAACAGGTCAAGGAGAGATAATTTAGGAATCACTGGACTCCCTGAAAACCAAGGCCAAACAAAAAACTTAGATATGACATTTCAATAAATCATTTAAAAAATATTTCAAATCTGTTAGAACTATAGGACAAAGTAAAAATAAAAAGATTCCATGAGTCATCTCCTGAAAGAATACAAAATGAAAACACCTAGGAATGACATAACAGTGGTGGTAATCATAATTTTAAACAAGAAACACTGACATCAGAAATGCTTAAAGTTATAAGCAGGGAAACAACATTATGCTAAAAGATGCCACAGGAAATGAAATAATATAAGTACTTAATGTATTTGTATTTAGTGGCATGGTATTTAAATATCTGAAGGGGTAGTTACTGGAAATTTAGGGAGAAATGGACATAAAGACAAAATAGCAGGGGACTTCAATGTCTTCATTTCAGAGGTAAATAATTTTCTAACAAAAAAGTTAAATGAGAAATTTTAAAAAGTAAAAAATTTTATAAAAGGTAGATATTCAAGATACCTCATGGTCACTGACTACACAAAAATATACATATTTCTCAGCTGTGCATGGGACCTTTAAAAAGACTGGCCATGACTTAGAACATAAAAACATCATAAAAATAAAAAATACAATATTAAACACCTTTTATGACCACAATGCAATATAATTAAAATGAAATTAAATGTTTTGGAAGAAGCAACTAAAACATGTAGAGATTAAATAGTTTAATCCTAAAACAATTAGTAGTTCAAAGAATGAATCACTGAAACAGTGAGCAATTTCATCTAAACTTATATTTATATAGTTTACATACTAAATTTATATCTCTAAACACTTTCAACAGTAAAAGAAGAGGTGAAATCAATGAATTGTATCTGCAATTTTAAAGATAGTTTAAAATGCAACAAATCAAAAAAATTCAATAAAATACAAAATAGAAATTCTGGAGGGGCAGAGCCAAGATGATAAAGTAAAAGCAGGGACTTACCTGAACTCTCCCCAAAGCCCTCCAAATTCCTGTAAAAAAATTACTCTAAACAAATTCTAGAGCTACGTAACTCACAAAATGACAAGGTGAAACAAATTCCAATGCAAGTCAACCTGGAAAGTCAACAGGAAGGGTCTTTCCAATCAGGGAGCAGAGCACGGTCCAGTGTGGGACGCACCTACACAGACAGGCTGAAGCAGGTCCCAGATGACCAAATCATTGGCAGCTGTGTCAGTTTCCAGATTTCCCAACCTCCAAATACCAGAAAGGTAAGTGGGAAAACTCTGTGAGACCTGACTAAAAGAGGAGCAGCCAGTCTGGCCAGTCTGGCCCCAGCCCCAGGGGAGTGGGGGTAGTGACAGCAAGGGTGGTGGCAGCAGCTGGCAGTGGTGGTGGCAGAAGCAGCAGAGGCTGCTTTCAGAGCTCTGAGCCCACAAATGGTGAGGGATCAAGCAGCTGATACAAAAATCCCTGAAGTCTGCAATAGTACACCCACCTCCACTGGAAGCAGAGTCCTACCTTGACAAAGACTTAGAAAGTCAAGTGTTTGGCTGGGAAGATGAGCAAATGTCATAAAAGAACTCAGATGATAGAATCTTACTTTGGTGAAAAGGAAGATCAAGGAATACAACCAGAGGAAGGCAGCAGAGTCAAAGCTTCTCCATCAAAAGATTCTGAGGTGAATATGAATTGGTCACAGGCCATATAGGAGCTCAAAAAGGGTTTTGAAAATCAAGTAAGAGCAGAGGAAAAATTGGGAAGAGAAATTAGAATGATACAAGAAAATCATGAAAATTGAGTCAACAACTTGCTAAAGGAGACCCAAAAAATACTGAAGAAAATAAAACCTTAAAAATAGACTAACCCAAATGGCAAAAGAAGCCCAAAAAGCCAATGAGGAGAAGAATGTCTTAAAAATCAGAATTAGTCAAATGAAAAAGGAGGTCCAAAAGCTCGCTGAAGAAAACGATTCCTTCAAAATTAGAATTGAGCAAGTGGAAGCTAATGACTTTATGAGAAATCCAGAAATTATAAAACAGAACCAAAAGAATGAAAAAATAGAAGACAATGTGAAATATCTCATTGCAAAAACCACTGACCTGGGAAAAAGATAGAGGACAGATCATTTAAAAATTATTGGATTACCTGAAAGTCATGATCAAAAAAAAGAGCCTAGACATCATCTTTCAAGACATTATCAAGGAAAACTGCCCTGATATTTTGGAAGCAGAGGGTAAAACAGAAATTGAAAGAATCCACTAATCACCTCTGCACAGAGATCCAAAAAGGGAGCACTCCTAAGAATATTGTAACCAAATTCCAGAGTTCCCAGGTTGAGGAGAAAATATTGCAAGTAGGCATAAAGAAACAATTTGAGTATTGTAGAAATACACTCCGGATAACACAAGATCTAGCAGCTTCTATATTAAGGGATTAAAGGGTTTAGAATATGATATTCCATGAGTCAGAGAAGTTAGGATTAAGACCAAGAATAACCTACTCAGCAAAACTGTGTATAGTCCTTCAGGGGAAAATATGTATATTCAGTGAAATAGAGGACTTACAAGCATTCTTGCTGAAAAGACCAGAGCTGAATAGAAAATTTGACTTTCAGATAAAGTAAACAGGAAAGAAAAAAGCTGAATTATTTACATTCCAACATGGAAAGATGATGTTTTTAACTCATGAGACCTTTCTCAATATTAGGGTAGTTGTAGGAAATAGTTAATAGATAGATAGATAGATAGATACCTAGATACATAGATAAATAGATAAAAGTTACAGGATGAGCTGAATATGAAGGGATGATATCTAAAAAATAAAACTAAGAGGTGAGAGAGGAATATATTGGGAGGAGAAAGGGAGAGATATAATGGGGTAAATTATCTCACATAAAAGAAGCAGGAAAAAGGTTTCACAGTGAGGGGAAGAAGGGGGATATGAGAAGAAATGAGTGAACCTTACTGTAATTTGATTTCACTTAAGGGGGAGAAAAACATACACACTGAATTGGGTATGTTATCCTACAGGAAAGTAGAGGGAAAGGGGATAGGAGGGGAGAATGATGAAGGGAGGGTATATTGGAGAAGGGGGTAGTCAGAAGCAAACACTTTAGAAAAGGGACAGGGTCAAAGGAACCTCTTAAAACTTTGATTTCCATATTTTCTGCCTTCCTCCCTTCTCACTCACCCTCATTGAGAAGGCAAGCAATTTGATATAGGTTATACATGTGTAATAACTCAAAACAGTTCCATAATAGCCATGTTGTGAAAGACTAACTTTATTTCCCTCCCTCCTATACCGCCCACTAATTCTGTTCTCTCCTTTGACCCTGTTCCACTTCAAAAATGTTTGCTTCTGATTACCCTTCCCTACATTTGCCCTCATTCTATCACCTCCTCCTTATCCTCTTCCCCCTTGCTTTTCTGTAGGGTAGGACAGATTTCCATACTTAATTGAGTCTGCATGTTATTTCCTCCTTCAGTTAAATCAGAGGAGGATTAAGGTTCACTTGTTCACTCTCACCTTCCCCCTTTTGCCCTCTACTATGTGAGTTGCCTCTTTTATGTGAGATGATTTATTCCATTATACCTCTCACTATCTCTACTATATCCCTCTCTCTCACCCCTTAATTTTATTTTTTATATCTAAACCCTACATATAATGATTTCTGTTTCATGTTCACCTTTTCATGCTTCTCTTGAATATTGTATTTTAAAGTCAGATTTTCTGTTCAACTCTGATCTTGACATCAGGAATGCTTGAAAGTTCTCTATTTCATTGAATGCCCATTTTTTTCCCTTGAAGTATTACACACAATTTTTCTGGGTAAGTGATTCTTGGTTTTAGTCCTAGTTCCTTCAACCTCCAGAATATCATATTCCAGGCCCTCCAATCACTTAATGTAGAAGCTGCTAGATCTTGTATTATCCTGATTATATTTCCACAATACTCAAATTGTTTCTTTCTGGCTGCTTGCAATATTTTCTCCTTGACCTGAGAACTCTGGAATTTGGTTACAATATTCCTAGCCATTTTCCTTTGGGATCTCCTTTAAGAGGGGATAGGTACATTCTTTAATTTCTATATTCCCCAGTAGTTCTAAAATATCAGGGCAGTTTTCCTTGATAATTTCTTGAAAGATGATATCTAAGCTTTCTTTTTTTGATCATGGCTTTCAAATAACCCAACAATTTTTAAACAATCTCTCCTGAATCTACTGCCCAGGTCAATGTTTTTTCCAGTGAGATATTTCACATTGTCTCCTATATTTTATTTCTTTTTGTTTTGTTTTATAATTTCTTTTATAATTTGTTCTATAATTTCTTGATTTCTCATAAAGTCATTAGCTTCCATTTGCTCCATTCTAATATTTAAGGAATTAATTCTCAGTGAGCTTTTGGATATTCTTTTCCATTTGGCCAATTCTGATTTTTTAAGGCATTCTTCTCATCTTTGGCTTTTTGGAATACTTTTGCCATTTGGTCTAGTGTGTTTTTTTAGGGTGTCATTTTCATCAGCATAGTTTTTGGGTCTCCTTTAGCAAGCTGTTGACTCATTTTATATGATTTTCTTGCATCACTCTCATTTCTCTACCCAGTTTTTCCTCTATTTCTCTTATTTGGTTTTCAAAATCCTTCTTAAGCTCTTCTATGGTCTAAAACCAATTTCATTTTTCTTTGGAGGCTTTGGATGTAGGAGCTTTGACTTTGTTCTCTTCTGCTTGTATGTTTTGATCTTCTTTTCACCAAAGTATGATTCTATAGTCTGTCTTTTTCCCCTGTTTGCTCATTTTCCCAACCAATTATTTTTGAGCCTTTTGTTAAGGTAGAAATGTGCTGCTAGAATGGAGAGTGCTCTGTCTCAAACTTCAGGCATTTTTCAATGCTATTTTCAGAGATATTTCTAGGGACCTATAAACTTTTAGTTCTTCCAAGGTTGAATGATCAAAGGAGAGGTATTTGCTCCTTTCCTGTGCTCTGATCTGTGAGTGACCATATGCATTCTTTTCTGCCTTAGAACTGTGGGGTGGATTCCCTCTCTACCACCATCACAAGTTATGCTACACCAGCGCTCCTCCTCTCCCCAGTACTCCCACCCAGGACTGCATCCCAGATCCAGTCAGGAAAAAGAAAGAGAATCTTGCCTCAGTGCCAGCAAAGAGACTCCTGCAATCATCGTTTGATCAGCTGCTTGATCTCCCAATGCCTATGATCTGAGAGCTCCAGAAGCAGCCACTGCCACCACCACCACCCTGGGCCTGGAGCTAAATCATGTTCTTCTCTCCCCCAGGTCTACCAGAACTCTCCCACTGACCTTTGAAGTTGTGTATGGCATTTGTGGGTTGAGAAGTGTGGAAACTGCCACAGCTTCCAGTGATTTAGTCCTCTGAGGCCTACTCTGGCCAGTCTGGGCATGGTCCACACTGGACTGTGCTTTCTTCCTATCCCAATGCAATATATTCTTCCTGTTGACCTTCCAGGCTGTCATGTAGATTTGTTTCACCATGTCATTTTGTGGGTTCTGAAGCTCTAGAATTTATTTAGTCATTTTTACAGGTATTTGGAGAGGTTTGGAGGAGAGCTCAAGTAAGTCCCTGCTTTCACTCTGCCATCTTGGTTCTGCCCCTTCAAAGTCATTCTTGAAACAATATTGTTGTTACTATATATAATGTTCTCTTGGTTTTGCTCATTCTGTATCATTTTGTGCAAATCTTTCCATGCTTTTCTAAGATCAAAATGTGTAGCATAATAGTATTCCATCACAACCATATCACACAAGTTGTTCAGCCATTGCCTAATTTGTGTGAATCTCTACAATTTCTAGTTCTCTGCCATCACAAAGAAAGCATCTATAAACAGCCCATTTACATTCAAAGTTATCCTTAGTATTTATGAATTCTCTCCATTTTTACTCACTGTTTTCTTTCTGTGCCTCTCTTTTTACCCTGTCCCTGTTACCTTATTTTCTCCCCCTACCTCCAAACCCCCATTTCATCCACTTCTATGCCCTAATCTGAATCCATACACCCCTCCCAAAGTCCCTTTATTCTCTTCCTCACCTTCCTAAATCCCAATCCATACACCTCTCTAAAAGTTCCTTCCCCCCACCATGTTCCCCAGTTTTCTTACCTCTTTATATGTTCAGATACCTTTTCAGATGTACATGCTGTTTTCTCTTCAACCCAGATGACAGTAAGGCTCCAGCATTATCAGTCCACCACCCCAACTTGTTTAGTCTGTATTAGTTCTTCCTTACATGCCCCATTTTTAATAATATAATTGCTCCCTTTAACCTTTTACTACCCAATTTTGTTTTCTAGAATCACCTCATTATATACAACTCAGCCACAGTCAAGAATGTAAGCTTCTTAATGGTTAGGTCAGTTTATTTTTGCATTTGGATGTGATACCTACTGACTTCTCTTGCAACAAGGGTTATTTGTCTTTCAAGCCTATTGGACTTCATGCTGTCCAGACAGCGCACACATTCCATGTGTATAGATGGGAAGTGAAATAATTTTTCACAAAAAATTTTTATACATTTTTTTTGTTCTGATGTCAGGTGGGATCTCCAACTAATGAGGTAAGCAGTAAGGGTTGAGTAAAGAAGACAATTTTTATGGCATATTTTCTAGCCCCTTCCTCACACCAGAAAGTGAACAGCTCTTCATGAAACAAGACTGGCAAATAAAGGCAAGCTCACTGAAGTTGGAAGTGGATACATGTTGTTTTTTTCTTTCCCCCTGGAATGGCTGCAATGAAAGAGAACATGGAGAAGCTGGTGTAGATTTTGCAATCAAAATTAATTCAGTCAACAGACTTGTGTGCCTACAAAAAATATGAATTGCAGCCTCATGACAAAGAGAAAAGTGCCATACCACCATCAGCAGCACATATGTTCCACTATGACAAACACTGATGAGGTCAAAGAAAAAAATTATGATTGTATTATAGAGATCCTCATCATCAATATGCTGAAAGAGGGCAAGCTTATAGTTCCAGATGAGTTTAATGTAAGAACAGGCACAGATTGCCAACATGGGAAGAATAGAGTTGGAAACAGCAACAGCAATGGTAATTTACTACTGAAAACTTATGTGTCTCATGACCTTCTCATCAGTGACACTGTCTTCCATTTACCTAAATGTAATAAGACTTCATGGATGCACTCTCACAGCAAACATTGACATTCAATATATTGTCATTGTAAAAAGAAGAGACAAACAGGATGTGAGAGTGAGGAATAGTGCAGAGTGCTGGACCAATCACAGACTTATCCTTTTCAAGCTATATATTTGTATTTAATAGACATGTGGGCCCTAAGGCAAGATAGCAACAAGAAGACTAAATATCAACAGCTCAGAGTGCTTCTCTAAGCAGGAACAGTTTTTTTCCTAAATTAAAGGGAAAGTTGAACCAAAACACAGTTGGAAACAGTGGAGCAGAAAAGGAGTGGGCAACTTTCAGAGAATTTTATGTATAGCACTCTATTTATTCACCTGGACTAGAACATTTGCAAACATCAAAATTGGTCTGACAGAAATAATGGGGAAATTCAGAAGCTGCTAAATGAAATATGAGAACTGCACAGGATTTACCAGCAAGAGAGTTCATCTGTCTCCAGAAAAACAGCATTGACCTCTATCAAAAGTAAAGAGCAAATGAAGTTTAGAGAGATACAGGATTCTTAGTTCAGTAAGAAGGCAGATAAATTTCAATTTTATCTTAATAGTAACAATCCAAAATGCTTTTACGGTTCTCTGAAGGTTATTTATGGGTCAAAGACCTATGGTGCATCTCAACTACTTAGTGCTGATGGAACAATATTAAATAGTGATAATAGTGATCTCTCTTGGGAGAGATGGGCTGAACATTTCCACAGTGTTCTCAATAGACCATCATCGATCAATGTTCAAGCCATTGACCATTTACCTTAGGCTGAAGTCAGTCCTTCTCTAGATGAACTTCCATCTGAATAAGAGGTTTTGAATGCCATTAGGCTCCTCTCCTCTTACTAGGTGCTGATTCTATTCTATTCCAGCTGGGATTTACAATACAGAGGGTTCTACTGCCCATACAAAAGCTGACTGAATTTTTCTGGGTTATATGGCAAGAGGAATTTATCACCCAGGATTTCAAGGATGTCTCTATTGTCCATCCTTATAAAGGAAAAGGAAATAGATTATCCTGTGACAATCACAATGGGGTCTCTATCTTAGTCAAGATTCTTGCCAGAGTCTTCCTTAATAGGCTGATCTTTCATCTGGAAGATGGTCATCTACCTGAAAGCCAGTGTGGCTTCAGAAATGACTGAGGAATGGTCAATATGATTTTCACTGCCTAACAACTCCAGAAGAAATGACAGGAGCATAACAGAGTTCTGTACACAATATTTGTCTGGCCCAAGCTTTTGATACTGTCAGTCATAAGGACTTGTGGAAAATTATGTCAAAACTCAGTTGCCCAGAGAAGTTCATCATTATTGTTTGTCCGTTTCATGACAGCATGATTGCCCAGGTTCTGAATAAAAGATGATGCTGTAGTGCATTTCTAGTCACCAATGGAGTGAACCATAGCTGTGTGCTTGCTCCCATGCTTTTTTAGCATCATGTTTTCAGTAATGCTGTTAGATGCCTTCAAGGAGGAAAAAGACATCAAAGTCAACTACCACACTAATGGTAAATTATTTGAACTTTAAAAGTCACAAGCCAAGACTAGAATGAAAGGAGAGTTGGGACATGATATTTTGTTTGCAAATGATCATGCACTCAATGCAGCCTCTCAAACTGAGATGTAGCAAAGTATGGCTCTAATCTCTGCTGCTTGTGCTAATTTTGTCCTAACAATTAGCACCAAGAAAACACAGGTTCTCCAGGCAGCACCACACCATCCGTTTGTGAAAGCATTGGTTATAGTAAATGGCGAAATTTTGAATACTTTGGATAAATTCACTTACCCTGGCAGTATACTTTCCAGAGATGTTCACATAGATAATGAGGTTGACATACACATTGCCAAAGCTAGCTCTTTGTTTGGGAGGTTCTGAAGGAAATTGCAGGAGAGAGGAGGTATTAGACTGCCTACCAAACTGAAGGCCTACTGAGTCATTGCACTGACTTCATAACATATGCCTGTGAAACCTAGACAGTCTACCAGTACCATGTCAAGAAATTGAATCACTTCAATTTAAAGATCACCTGGCAAGATAAGATATCAGACATTGAGGTCCTTTCTCAAGCTAAACTGCCAAGCAATCAAACTCTACTGCAGAGAGAGCAACTCTGATGGGCTGGCCACCTTGTTTGAATGCCAAATGTGTTTGCCTAAAAGACTATTTTAAGGAGAATTTATTCAAGGCAAGTGCTCACCTTGTGATCAGAAGAAGCAATATAAGGACACTCTCAAAGTCTCTCTGAAGAACTTTGGAATTGATTATATGACATAGGAGACACTGACAAAGAACTACCCAGCATGATCACATCAAAAAAGGTACTGTTTTATGAGCAAAACTAATTGTAGCTCTTCAAAAGAAACATAAAATGTGCAAATTTAAAGACATTTCAACGGCAAATATTCATATGGACTATTTGTGCCTGATCTGTGGTAGAGCCTTCCAAAATCATATTGGTCTGACGAGTCATAGTTGAACACATTGTACCTTGACTCCAAAATAGTGATGTCATTTCAGTCCTCTTCAAGAACAAAGGACAACCATTTCTACATTTGTATTCTCAGTATCTGATCAGTAGTTAACACAGTAGGTGCTAAACTCTTACTGACCGATGGACAAATGTCTTCTTTACAAATGCTGTGTATCAGTCAATAAACATTTATTAAGTGCCAAGCACTGTGCTGAGAATTCCAAAAAAGGGCAAAAGTTAGTACCTGCCCTCAAGGAATTCACAGTCTAAAGGCAGGAGACAATACATTAAAAAAAGCTGAAAAGGGAGGAGAGGATGGTTGCTGAGTGGACATGATGAAATAGCTACCTTCAGTATTTAAACTAAGAATCTGGGAGGAGGTCTCCCAATAACCACCTTGATCCTTTCCAATTAGAGGGAAGGCAGCCTAAAGGGCAGGGGGTACCAGAGAAGTGTTAGTTTCAAAGTTGATGAAATCCTAAAGAAATATAAGTTCATGTTTATGAATGTTAAACTATCAGATCTTGTCTTTCTTAAGATGCTTTTGCTAGAGAATCTATGCATATTCTTGCTGGAGAATTTATGCATATTCTTCCCTGTTGGTATTTAAGATTTCTTAGTGCAGATTAGGCCTCCCATCTGTCTGGTCAAGAGAAAGAATTTGTAGTAGGCAGCAAGATATAATGGAAAGACACAAGAAAAGGAAGTATCTTATGTCTACCACTCACTATCTGTGAGAACCTGGGCAAGCAATTTCCCTTTTGGTTTTCTCATCTGTAGAAAGAAGTCTTTTTGATGTCTAAGATGTCATGGCTGCTATTAGTTTCCATAAATATACATTCTTTTAAAATAGTGTTATTATGAGAATTGGTTCTCATTCTTCTTTTTCTCCCCTAGTCACCTTGTTTGTTTCCTGTGGGTGCATGTTTATTTTTGTTTTCACTATGTCCACTCTGTTACTAAATTTAAAAGACTTCTTGAGGAGCCAATTGGGCCACATTTATTGGGAGTGTTCTGCGGGTATTCAAGATGCAAACAGAGAAACACAAAAACAAATATGTTGATTTATGAGACAACCCTGTTTTCAATTCTCCATCAATATGGGCAGGCACAACACAGTGAAAAAATGAAACATCTGGTCCCCTCACGTTTCTTCAGTGAACTTTAGCACCAGATGTAAATCATTCATAAAATCTTAGTGTGTTAGTTAAAAGGTTCTTTTCTCTCATTTAGATATGTATATACATACATGTATATATAATATGTACAAATATATGTACTAACATATATGTATATGTATATTTATATAGGTATAGAGTATATATATATATATATACACTCTATGTGTATATGTATATTTAATCAGTATAGAGTGTGTATGTATATACACACTCTATACTTGGCACTTTACATTAGTCATTACAAATGAAAGGAGGGTAATTTTTGAAGATTCCCAGAAGAGTAAATTTCTAGGAAAAAAAGAAACAAATGCTTCTGGAAATCTATGATGTTGATCACTAGTGCCAGGAGTATATTTGTAAATGTTTAACAACTGACTTTCCAAAAAATATGCAACATATTTTTAAGTTTTGTCTGCATCACTAACATTTTTCCATTGCTTTCTTACATAAAGACAATCAACAAAACAACAAGTCAAGCTCTGTTTTATAAAATTTTCTGATTTCCTGGGTATAAATGCTCACATTGAAAATTTTAGAATAAGTTTTTGCCATATGAGTTCACTCCAGCCCACCCCTGATTAATGCCATTTGAGAACAAAACTGTCACTTCAGGTTATTAATAATAATAATTCATATTTATGTGATACTTTACAAAACCCCTCATTTTATCTTCATATAAGGTTTACAGAGTAAATAGTATGAATATTATTACATCCGTTTAAAAATTTAGGAAATTGAGCTTCAAAGAGATAAAGTCACATGGTCATCATGACTCAGCTAATAAGTGGCAGAACCAGTATTTGCACCCTTCCAGAGCTCTTTCTGTTGTGTCAGAGTCTCTGCAATTTGACTTGACATGGAAAAATACCATGTTTGTCTTTCCTACCAATTCTTTCTGATAGTGTTATATCTGTATTGCAAATAATGACTTGGTTTACACATGACTGATTATAAGTAAGACATTTCACTTCCTTGGTCTTTACAGTTTCCTCTTCTATAATATAACTTGTTCACTAATTAGCAGAACAATTGTGTGAAAGATATGTTCAAGGTCACCATACCTTAGACAAATAATTCTTCCAAGCCTGCCTTTGATTATGTCCCATAGATATTTCTACTGGATTGGAGTTCTCAGGCCATTCAAACACATTTATCTCCATTTCTTAAATAAATTTCTTAGCCTTTTGTGATGTGTGGTAAAATATGAGGTTCTGTTTCATGTTCTATTAGGTGCATACATAATATTCTGTTTCCATTTGGGAATTTTTATAATTCTAGGAAATTACTGCTTCTTAGTGTATCAGTAGATTTATTAAAGCTCCTCATTCCCTTAATGGAGACAAGATTTCCAGGTGGAATTGAGGTAAAAAAGGAAATCCCAGCTAAATGGGGGTAGGGGGGTTGATGTCTTATGATCTGATGAAGATACCCAAATCTTATAGGTTCTCTTGTCCTTCTGACAATGCCTTGAATAACAAAGTGAGCTTTATCAGTAAAAAATGGGTCTTTTTCCAATGTTCAGTATTTCATTTTTTCTGTTATTCTGCTGATGAGTTTTCCTCCACTTTCCACATCAATGGTTGGTTGGTCCTTTTTATACTGGTGTTCTTGCTATTCTTCCAACATTCACTTTTCATCAGCAGCAGAAGTTTGATTTAAACTTCACAAACATCATACCCCACCCAAAATAACTTGATCACCTGAAATCTCATCATTGTGCCATTTGACTCAATTTCAGATATTCAACATCTTCTTGACTTCCTCTTTTCCCTTCTGATGGGAGGAATAGAGGGAACCCTAAAAACCTTCCAGAACTTTCCTATATGTAAGACTGGGATCTGAACTTTCTAGCTATCTTTCCACTTTTCTTCAGCAACACTTCTTAGTTTGAACTCTAGGGAACACTGTATCCCTTGGTGCACCACCCCCTGTTGTTTTCTAACTTCTTTTTCTGTGTTAATCTTCCCCCATTAGACTGTAGGCTCCTTGAAGGGACTTTTTTTTATTTGTATCCCCAGCATTTAGCACAGTGTCTGGAACATTGTAAGCACTTAATAAATGTTAATTGAATTGAACTGAAGATCAGAAAGCCTATAGTCTCAGTACAGAGGAATCCCTATCAACCTCATCAGTTGCTAGGTTCTTGTGATTTTTTTTTTACGTTTTTCCTGAGAAATATGTTAGGCTGTTTTGAGCAAAAGTTTGTCAGTCCTTGATATTTTTCATTTTTTATCTCACTTCATTTACACTTCTGTTCTTTGTGATACTGATTAATTGTGTAAATGTATGATCCTAGAAAGTCATGTCTTTTCTATATCAAGAACTGCAGCAATATCTCTAACAGTTAATGAAGTGTGTTCTGTAACAATTTCTATGTTTCCTTTAAATAGTATATTTAATAATAAATAATTTTAATATGAATAGTTTATATTTATATAATTTAAATTTATATAAAATAATAATGTAAATAATGTGTAGTAAATAATAATAATTAGTATTCATTCTTAAAAACTACAGAATTAAAGACAAAGAGAGCCATGAAATATGTGTACATAGCATGAAACAGCATTCTTCTCCCATTGAACTAGAGGAGGGAAACCTGATCTGTATTATTTCTTCTGGTTGAAGTTAGATATTTTGGGCCAAACTGGCATCAATAGAAGTATACATGAATGATAATTGCTGTCATAAAATGAAAACATATCAAAATTGTTGCTTGTCAAAAATATTCCACATATCACTGGCTGATCTTGAGCAATTGCTGTTGAGTCAGTTTTCAGTTGTGTCTAACTCTTTGCAACCCATTTGGAGTTTTCTTGGTAAAGATACTGGAGTGGTTTATCATTTCCTTCAGCTCATTTTACAAATAAGGAACTGAGGTAAATAGGGTTAAGTGTTTCATAATTATTTGCCTGTCTACAGGTAAACTATAGGTATGTATGCACCTATTCTTTCCACTGATGTTGATCCTCACAACAACCCTGTGAAGTAAGTGCAATTATTGTCCCCATTTTACCATCAAAGAAACTAAGGCAAACAGAGGTTATGTGACTTGCCCACAGTCACATTGCTAGTAAGCAGTTAGTGCCAGATTTGAATTCAGGTCTTGAAGTAGCAAGACATCTTTAGGGAGAGATGAGAAAGGAGTATGTGCCAAAAAAGTCAAAACACCACCATCTTGACCACAATGAAGAAAGCACAGGAATCTGAACCCAACAACCTTAGTAATAGCAGCACATACACACTTCCCTCTCCTAGACATGGCCTTCACACTGTCATTGTGAAGAAGAGGTGATCTTATATCTTTTAGTCAATTGCAAAATGATAATTCTGTTGAATATCGCTTCTGAGAGTTTTCTTGGTCCTCAATTCATGTGTAAATGTCTCACATTATGGTTTTTATAGGTAGAAGAGAAGACATAAAGTTTGGTGGTTATTAATGTTTCTTCAGTGGCCTTTTTTGATATTAATAAAGTCTGAAATTATTTCCATGTCTTTCTTCTTCCCAACTTAAGAAACTATGAATATTGATCCTTTAACATTCTCATAATTGTACCTTCTCCTTCAGTATATACACTTTGTCCAATCTAACCATTTCCCCCATCTTTGCCTTCTTAGCCTTAAGCATTTACTCCCCTGTAAGCACATTGGGCAATGAGAGTCAGCATTCAGAGGTAGTGCTTCCAGTGTACTTGAGAATGAGAACATCTTGCTAGAGTAATCTTTGTAGATCTTTCCCCATTATTCTTCTTGCACAGTTCTTTAACTTTCATCCTTCAACACACTTGAGATTCATTTGCTGAGTTACCATATATTCTTTAAGCTGGTCTTCTCATCCATTGTTTCTCTCTGCTCTTTGAAATCACGTTATTCATAACTACAGATCATACTTCTTACAAACGAATTAAATAGCCAGTATGCCTTATGTCTTCTGTTTTTTTTCTGTTAAGTAACTAAGTCAAATGTTTGCTGACTAAGGAAATTTGCTTTCTGGACTCTTTTGGTCTTGTTGTAATAACAGATTTATGGTGGTTAAGCTTCTGTATAAAATTATTGTCACTTATTTCAGTGACATCTGATATTCAGTTTCTATTTCTCATTTCTGATTATTTGCTTTAATAGTTCAGTGTTGTTATTTTTCTATTACAAGCCATATATGTTCCCCCCTGTTGTTTTTTGTTCTTTTCTTTTTAAAACTAATTCTGATTTTTGCCATGATAGGTTGGTGGTCTAATTGTAAGTAGACAGGTCACTTACTGATAACTGCCTCATTAATAAGAAGTCTTTTCCTATATGTTAAGATGTTAACATTTTTATAATGTTCTTTAGTGCCTTTTACATCTAGTATCTAATATTTTTTCTCAAAAAAAGTTTACTATGAAATATTAACTCAATAAGCATTTATTAAACACCTATTGTGTTCTAAGCATTGTTCCAAGTGTTGAGAATACAAAGAAAGACAAAAATACAGTTCCTGTTCAGAGCTCTTAAAGTGCTCACAGTCTAATGGGAAGACAATATCTTAGGCCATTAGGATGGTCCTGGCAAGAAAGTGCTGTTAGAATAGCACAAATATGCAGCCATTAATTAACACAAATAAAAACAATAAGAATAATACAGTATCAGAGCTAAGAACGTTTTAGAATCATATAACCATAGAATATCTGGACTAGAAGAGCACTTAGAATCAAGGAACTTAAAATGTTTGACAAGAAAATGATCCTCAGACATGAGTCCAACCCACTGTTTTTTTGTTAGTTTTGTTTTATTTTTTAACAGATACAGGAACAAGGCCAAGATTGGTAAAGTAACTCACTTAAGGTCACTTAGCTAGTTAATTGCAGAACTAAGTAAATCTAGACTCCATTTCCTCATGCCTACTTGAGTGTATTTTTTTCACTCCAACCAATTATGTCACCTAAAGTTGTGATAAGAAAAAAAAATAAGAGTTGTCCAATTATTATTTTCTATGTCTTCCGTGTGAATGTTAGCTAATTGCATAATGCTATTTATGTTGAGCAAAAATCATAGGATCCTCAAGGGACCTGTCTTTAGTGGATTAAAAGATTCTTTTTTCCTAAAGATTATTTTAATCACAACAGTGTAGATTTCTCAAGTATGGACACTTTATTAATTTCATTGAACAACACAGTGTATTAAATGAGTGGTACTGAAGTGATTATAGGAAATTTTGCCTTTCATTAAAGAAATTGAGAAAGTTAAGTAATAATAGTTAGCATTTAAATAGTACTTTAAGGTTTGCCATCACTTTACCAAGTTTACCTCATTTTCACAGCTCTGCAAAGTAAATATCATTATTATTCCCATTTTACAGATGAAGAAACTGAGACAGAAAGAGGTAAAGTGACTTGTCCAAGATCTCACTACTAAGTATTTAAGGCTGGATTTAATTCAGCTCTTGACTAGATTTAATACTCTATTCACCACTACATGTAGCTGACTCTAATAGTAGAGGTGACAAAATGTTAAATGACATTTACCTGATCGATTGAAAATATTCCACCACTACCCAAGAAATTAAATTCCATCTAAATAATGAAATAACTAGTCATCCTTGTAATCAATAATGTCTTATTTACATTTAATGTATCAATCAACAAGATTTATTGAGTATTTATTATGTACCAGTCAGTTACCAGGTTAGGCGGTGGAGATACAAAGAAAAGAGTCCCTGCCCTCAAGGAGTTTGTATTCTATCAGAGAAGACAAGTATATAACATACATTGGTATACACAAAATATTTTTAAGAAGAAAATTATGAGGCAGTAAGGCAACAGGAGCAGAGATCAAAAAGGGCTGAATATAAATGGCATCCTATGAGTTGAGTCTGAGAAGAAAATTGATATTAATTTTTTAAATTTAAATTTATTTATTTTTAGTTTTCAACATTCATTTCCACAAGATTTAAAGTTCCAAATTTTCTCCCCATCTCCCCCCTCCTCCCACACCAAGACACCATTCATTCTGATTGCTCCTTCACCCAATCTGCCCTCCCTTCTATCACACCTATCCCTTCCCTTACCCTATCTTCTCTCTTTTCTTGTAGGGCAAAATAGATTTGTATATCCAATTAGCTGTATTTCTTATTTCCCAGTTGCATGCAAAACAATCCTCAACATCCATTACTAAGACTTTGAGTTCCAACTTCTCTCCCTCCCTCCCTCTCCACCCATCTCCACTGTACAAGTGTAGTTATGCAAAAGACTTCCATAATGGTGTTGTAAAAGACTAATTATATTTCCTTCCATCCTAAACTGTCTCCCATTTATTCTATTCTCTCTTTTGACCTTATCCTTCCCCAAAAATGTTTACTTCTAATCACTCCCTCTTCCCATTTGCCCTCCCTTCTAATATCCCCCACATCCCATTTATCCCTTTCTCCCCTATTTTCCTCTACTGTTAGATTGATTTTCAAACCAAATTGAGTGTGCATGTTATTCCCTCCTTGAGCCAAATGTGATGTCAGTAAGCTTCACTTTTTCCTAATCTCCCCTCTTTTCCTTTCCATTGAAAAAGCTTTTTCTTGACTCTTTTATGAGAGACAATTTGCTGCATTTCATTTCTCCCTCTCTCCTCCCAATATATTCCTCTCACCCCTTAATTTTATTTTTTTACATGTCATCCCTTCTAATTCAACTCACCCTGTGCTCTATACTGTATAATTTCTCCAACTACCCAAATATTGAGAAAAGTCTTAAGATACAAATATTATCTTTCCATGTAGGAATGTAACAATTCAAATTTAGTAAGTCCCTTATGATATCTCTTTCCTGCTCACATTTTCAAGCTTCTCTTGATTCTTGTTCTTGAAAGTCAAATTTTCTATTCTGCTCTGCTCTTTGCATCAAGAACACCTCAAAGTCTTCTATTTTTTTTGATTGACCATTTTTTTCCCCTGAACTATTATACTCAGTTTTGCTGAGTAGGTGATTCTTGGATTAATCCTAGTTCCTCTGACTTCTGGAATATCATATTTCAAGCCCTGCGATCCCTTAATGTAGAAGCTGCTAGATCTTGTGTTACCTTGATTGTGTTTCCACAATACCCAAATTGTTTCTTTCTGGCTGCTTGAAATATTTTCTCCTTGACCTAGGAACTCTGGAATTTGACTACAATATTCCTAGGAGTTTGTCTTGTTGGATCTCTTTCAGGAGGTGATCAGTGGATTCTTTCAATATTTATTTTACCCTCTGGTTCTAGAATATCAGGGCAGTTTTACTCAATAATTTCTTGAAAGATGATATCTAGGCTCTTTTTTTAATCATGTCTTTCAGGTAGTCCCATAATTTTTAAATTGTCTCTCCTGGATCTATTTTCCACTTCAGTGGCTTTTCTGATGAGATATTGCACATTGTTTTCTATTTTTCATTCTTTTGGTTTTGTTTTTTAATTTTATGGTTTCTCATAAAGTCATTAACTTCCATCTGCTCCATTCTAGTTTTTAAAGAATTATTTCCTCCAATGAGTTGTTGAATTTGGCCCATTCTGCTTTTTAAAGCATTCTATTCCTCATTGGCTTATTGGACCTCTTTTGCCATTTAGGGTAGTCTAATTTTAAAGCTATTATTTTCTTCAGCATTTTTTGGGTGTCCTTTACCAAACTGTTGACTCCCTTTTCATGATTTTCTTGCATTGCTCTCATTTTTCTTCTGAATTTTTTTCTCCACCTCTTTTACTTGATTTTCAAAATCCTTTTTGAGCTCTTTCATGGCCTGAGTCAATTGCATATTTTTGGAGGTTTTGGATGAAGAAGCCTTGACTTCTATGCCTTCTTCTGATTGTATGCTTTGTTCTTCCCAATTCGAAAGGATGGAAAAAATACCTGTTCACCAAGAAAATAACCTGCTATAATCTTATTTTATCCCCTTTTGTGGGCATTTTCCCAGCCAGTTACTTGACTTCTGAGTTTCCTCTCCACTACCACCTCACCTCCAGTTCCACCCAGCCAGTGCTTGGGGGCTGATTCAAATGCTGCTCCCATGCCTCTGGGGCTTTTGGTGGGGGTGGGACTGCTATTCAGTGTAAGATTAAGTTCAGCTGCTCAGGTGGGGGCAGGGCCACCAAACAGGGTTCAGTTCCCTCCAGGGGTTTATGTGGAGACCTTCAATAATAGATCTGGGCTCAAGCCTGCTTTGGGAGCCCCTGTCCACTGCTGCCTCCACTGCTCCCTCCCTAGGGGGTCTGAGTCATGGGGACACCCTGCTCCCCTCACAGGCAGCCAAAAAGACCCTCTCACTGACCTTTGGCACCTATGGGTTGAGGGACCTGTGCTGTAGCTGGAGATTCCATCCCTGAAACCTACTTGGATCTGCCCCTCCCCGTACTGTGTGGCCAAGGCAGGGCTGGGCTCTGCTCTGGGTCCAAGTGCATGACAGACCTTTCCCATCGGTTTTTCAGATCTCTCTGGAACAGAACTCTCCTCTACTCCATTGTTCTGTGGCTTCTTCTGCTCTAGAATTTGTTGAGAGTTCTTCTTTACAGGTATTTTATGGGCTGTGGGGTAGGAGCTAAGCATCTGTGTATCTTTCTATTCCGCCATCTTGGATCCTCCCCCCAGGCTCTTTTTTTCATTATGACTTTCTGGGAGACCAATAATTCTGAGATTTTTCTCTCCTGGATCCATTTTCCAGGTTGTTGTTTTTCCAACTAGATATTTTACATTTTCTTCTACTTTTTCCTTCTTTAGATTCTGTTTTACTGATTCTTGATGTCTCACAGAGTCACTAGCTTCTACTTACCCAGTTCTAATTTTTATCAAGTTGCTTTCTTCAGTTAACTTTTGCATCTCCTTTTCTATCTGTCCAATTGTTCCTTTTAAGGAGTTATTTTTCCCAGTTAATTTTTGTTCTCGCTTTTCCATTAGTTTAATTTTCCTTTTAAATTCTTCCAGGATTTCTCTTTTCATATTTTTAAAATCATTGGCCAGTTTTTTCTTTACTCCCCTAATTTGGCTTTCAAAATCCTTCTTGAGCCCTTCCAAGAATGTTCTTTGGACTTGAGACCAGTTCATATTCCCTTCTGAAGTTTCAGATTGGAGTACACTCTCAATGTTGACCTCTTTGGTATTTGTGATTTGGTCTTTGTCTCCATAGAAAGATTCTCTGGTCTCATCTTTTCTGGTTTGCTTCTTCCTCATGATGATTTCCCTTTTCCTGACTTTTAAAGTGTATCTCTGCTTCTGCAGCACAGGAGCTTCTGTCCCACTGTTAGTGTGCTTAGAACTTGAGCCTTTGTATGTTGTGGCCTCTGGGTCTTTCAGCTAGAGAATTCTGTAGCTTACCTGGTGCTGGGCTAGGTGATGTGTCAAAGCAGAGGCCAGGTGAAGTCTTTCTGAGTTTCCCTTGAGTTACCCTGGAGCTACCTACAGAGGTGTCCTCTACTGAGCACAGGCAAGCTCAGTGGTTGGTGATCCTCATTTGCACTAGTGTCTTCCCTATTCCCCTGCCTGGGCTGAGGCTCACGTGGGGTACTGGTATTGATGATTGCAGGCTTCACCCCCCTGGGGTTCGGTATCTCCTTCCAGTTCATTGAGGTGGAGCTTTCTGGGACAGCTCTGGTCCTGCACTGGTCCCCTTCAGCCATAGAAAGAGGGACTCTCCCCTTTGCTATTTTCCTAGCCTTATGGACTAAGAGACTGTTTATCCCTTTGACTGATCCTTCTGTTCCAGGATTTTTCCTGGGGAAATATTCTATGGGTTTTTTAAGGTCAACACGGGGAGGGATAGAACATTTACTGATCTCTCTGCCATCTTGACTCCCTGAAGTTCAAGTAGGTGATGTACAGACATTTCATCTGTGGGATGATAGTCTCAGGAACTGCTGCTGTAGTTACCTGGGGTTCTTTGGCTCTGTCTCACTTGGTTCCACTGGACTCCCATCCTGTGAAATATTGAATCACCTCTATTTTTAAAAGTAGGATTTAAAATTGGAAGAGACCTTAGAAATCATGAAATTCAATTTGCTTATTTTGTGTATAAGGATGCTGGGGTTCAGAGAGATTAAGATGGCAGACATGCTAACGACTTGGAATCAAAACTTATATCCTATGACTCTGAGTTAAATGTTCTATGTTACCAGCTCTCTACTTCACTATACCGCTAATATATCCAGGAAAAGTTAATAGACAAGAGTCAGCATGACACAGGGAAAAGCACCATTGAGTAAGAGCCAAGAAACCAAAATATTTTTATTTATATCTTTTGTTTTTACATCAGATCTTCTGACTCCAAGATTAGTTGAATTTCCACTACATGGCAGCACCCTACATGTAATTATGGTCTCTTCCAGCTTTAACATTTTTCAGAATCCATGATTTTGATAACTTTTGGATCATGGCCCAGATGAGAAGAACAGGGGCCTAGTCAACCACCTACTTTGTTGGAAGTTTAGCAGACAGCAGGCTGGCACCCAAGGCAGATAGCTGATGCGTCAAAGTTATTCAATGACAATATGAACTGCATATCTAATGAGATTCTGTTAAAAGGTAGTTTATTTAAATATGGCAATATAAGCCTGAATGATGCCTTATTCTAATGACATATAAAGGCTGAAGGACCATTTCCACAGAGAAAAGCAAGAGTAGGTTTAAGAGGAGACTAATATTCACTACAGAAATTATGAGTTAAAATCATCTGAAGTATTTTCATACATTTTATACCTTTTAAAAATTATTATTACAGAAAAAAGAAAACTTGCCCTCTATATTTCAATTGTAATATTGATTTATATAAGAAACTCTCTTGGGTCTCACCTTGGTTACTTAGTAATGTTGTATTCAGATATGTCTAGCAAAGCAAGTGACTTTGCTGTTTCTGAGTTTCTTCCCCCTAGTGACTCAGGGTGCTATTTTTCTAGTTTAATCCAATACTACATATAATTGCGTGTGATTAATGCAGCTCACTTAGGTGAGTCACTGAGCTAGGCCATGCCAGAAGATAGGATTTCTAAAAAGCATAGAAATATTTCTGGTGGAAAAGGAAAAAAAAACACTTTTTAAGCTTATTTGAATCTTTATGGCTGCTTCCAAAGGCCTTTTGGTCATTTGCAAAGCATTAGGGTGTGAATAATGATTCAGAGAATGTAGCTGATAATTTATTTGAAGAAAAATTTTTATTGCATGTGAGGTTTAAGGGGAGATTTTTAAGGGAGGAATTGATCATTAGAGCTGGGAGGTAACTTGTCCAACCCCATAATTTTGTAGATGAGAAAACTGATAACCAAAAATATTAATGCTAATGTTTCTTCTTCTTCTTCTTCTTCTTCTTCTTCTTCTTCTTCTTCTTCCTCTTCTTCTTCTTCTTCTCCTTCTTCTACACTTCTCTTCTTTTTCTTCTTCACATCTTTTTCCTTTTCTTTTTCTTCTCCTTTTTCTTCCTTTTCTTTCTCTTTCTCTTCTTCTTCTTTTTCTTCTCCTTCTTTCTCTTCCACTTCTTCTTCTTCTATACTTCTTCTTCTTCCTCCACCTCTTCCTCATCCTTTTCTTCTGCCTCCTCCACTACCACCACCAATACCACCACCACCACCACCACCACCACTATTACTACTACCACTACTACTAGTACTAGTACTACTACTACTAGCAATAACAATAATGTCATAATTTTATACTACTTTTTGTATTATTCCCATTTAAAGGATAAGGACACTGAATTTAAGGAAAGTTAAGGAGTTTGCCTAATGCTATTCAGCCAACCTTTGGCAGAGCTAGAACTAGAATGCTAGTTTCCTGAGGCCCACTTTGCCTAGTACTTTTTTTCCTATTATAACACAATCCTAAAGATGTAAGTACAATCTGCAAGCCAGAAATAAGAAAAAAAATCTGACTATATTGTGAATATACATTTTAAGAGAGGAGCTATTATTGCAAAGTTTTGCAGAATAATGGAAAGGACTCTGATTTAAAACCTGAAGATCTGAGTTTAAGTGGAAGAGGCATGGCTCTGAACATGTCATTTCCTTTATCTTCACATAAGTACCTCAGGATGGTGTTGTTCTATAGAAAGTTCTCTGTAATCTTTTAAGCACTATAGCAATAGGGTCTGGTGTTATCTTTTAAGAACACAGGCACTGGAATCTTAGGTGTGCATTTTGGCTTATGGAATGACTGGAAAAATCACTTCCCTGTTTGAGCCTTAGTTTTCTTATTTGAAAAGTGACTGTTTCACAGTGTTATTATGAGGAAAACACTGAAAATGTAAAAAATGAAAGCCATTAATGTATTATGCTTTTATTCAATTTCTTCTAGTTACGATTCTGATAGCCAGACAAATGAATTGCCTCATGTGCCTACATAAAGTAACACTGACATCCTGTGGTCAGAGAAGATGATATGTAAGCACTGGCTTATTCCTTAAATATTTAATTCCCTAAATTCACAATAAATGGAAATGAATAGCTCAAAGAAGGAAAAATCACAGATAATTCCCATATCTTGTTTAGCAATAGTTTGAATTCCCATCTCATCTCCACCACTCAGATATTTTTAAGAGTGACTAACAAGGAACAAACTGGGTTGACCATGGTATCTGAGTTCCTCCCTTGTCAGTATCTGACATTAGGATGCCTTTTTATGCTTTTAACAAGCTTTCACATCTATTATCTCATTTGGTCCTTAACTACCCTGTGATGGGAATTCCCATCCAAAAGCATAAGTACGGGAGGTGGAGTCAACATGGCTGAATAGACAAAGTACTCAGGAAAGCTCTCCCCAATGGTTCCCTCCAAATACCTTTAAAATAACACCTCAAATAAAATTCTGGAGTGGAAAAGCCAATAAAAAGTCAAAGTGAGTCATTCTTCTGGCTCAATACAACATGGGAGGTAGAAAATAGAGATCTGTGGTACAGGAATGTGGTACAAGAGGCTGGCCAAGAACCCACATGGATAAAATACCAGGCGTGGAACTAGATGGTGATAACAAAAACAACAGCAGCTTTGAAAATATTCAAGCTAGAGACAGTAAAGAGACCTGGCAATTGATCAAAATATATTACAGGGGAACCCTGCTAACCCTGATACATGACCAGGCATCAGATTATTGCCTATATCCACTTCTGGGTCATAGCTTAAGGGTAGAGAAAAGAACTTTTGGTCAAAAGGGAGTGGAATCCATAAGCAACAAGTTCAGGAATCCTGAGGAACAATATCATTTTTGGTTCCAAGGGATCAGAGGCCCTGAAGAATAGAATTTATTACACTCCTAAGTGATCTGGGGCCCTTCCTGGGTAAGGACCAGAGTCCAGAACAGGAAATCACTAACTCTACCTCTCCTCTGATCACACCACTTTGGAATTAATGAAAACTTCCAAAATCCTAGAATCAGTTCTGAAGAAAGGCAGTTGGAAAAAAGCCTGAAACTTGAAACAGTGTCCCTCCCCACCCACACCATGGATAGAGCCTAACTTTAACATAAAGTTCAAAATCAAGAAATAGAGTGGGGAAATGAACAAACAACAACAACAATAAAGAATTTAACTACAAAAATGTTCTATTCTGATGACAGGGAAGATCAAGGCATAAAATCATAAGAAGACAATGAAAAGAAAACATCCAGCCTCAAGAAAAATGGAAATTGGACAGAGTACAACAAGAAATCTTGGGAGAGCTAAAAAATTACTTTTAAAATCAAATAAGAGTGGTGGAGGGGAGAATTAGGTAAAGTAATGAGAAGAAAAGAAGAAAATTATTTCCAAAAAACTAAAAACTTGACAAAAGTGACAAAAACATTTAAGAAAATGACACCAAAAACAGAATTGGACAAATGGAAAAAATAAAACTTCATTAATGAAAATAAATCCTTAAAAGCAGGATTTTCCAAATAAAAAAGAGATACAAAAGTTTATTGAAGAAAACAATTCACTAAAAGCTAGAATTAAGCAAATGGAAGTTAAGGATTTCATGAGACATCAAGAAACAACAATACAAAATTTAAAAAATAAAAAAATAGAAGAAAACATAAAATATGTCATAAGGGAAAAAACCTTCAAAATAGATTGGGGATACATAACTTAAGAAATATTGGACCACTTGAAATTCATGATCAAAGAAGGAGCTTAGACATCACATATCAAGAAAGTATCAAGGAAAACTTCCCCAATATCCTAGAACTAGAGGGTAAAATAGAAATTTTAATGGTCCACTGATCACCACTTAAATGAGATCTCAAAATGAAAACTCCTAGTAATATTATAGTCAAATTCCCAAGGTCCAAGGTAAAAGAGAAAAAGAAAAAATATCAAACATCCAGAAAGAAAACATACAAATAACAATCTAGCTTCTATTTAGATCACACAAGATTTAGCAGCTACTATTTTAAAGTATCAGAAAACTTGGAATATCATATTTGGAAAGGCAAAGAGCTGGGACTACAACAAAAAATTACCTACCCAGCAAAACCAAATCTAATCCTTCGAGAAAAAGAAAAGGAATATATAATGACATAAAGAACTTCCAAGCATTCCTGATGAAAATCAGAGTTGAATAGAAAATTTAACTTTCTTTTTTCCTATTATATAATATATTAATTTTCAGTTTTCAACATTCACTTCCAAAAAATTTTGAATGAAAAATTTTCTCCCCATCTCTCCCCTCCCCCCACCCCAGGACAGCATGTACCCCAATCACCCTTTTCCCAATTTGCCCTCCCTTCTTTCACTCCCTTTCTCCCATCCCCCTCCCCTCAATTTTCCTGTTAGGGAAAGATAGATTTCTATATCCTATTGTCTGTACATATTATTTCCCAGTTGCATGCAAAAACATAAACTTTTAAAGCTTTGAGTTACACATTCTCTCCCTTTCTCCATCCCCACCCACCTTCATTTAGAAAACAAGCAATTTGATATTGGTCATACATGTATAGCCATGCAAAACACGTCCTTAACAGTCATATTGTGAAAGACTAACCACATTTCCCTCTATTCTGTTCTGCTCTCCATTTATTCCATGCTCTCCTTTGTTCTGTCCTTCTGCAATACTATTTGCCTCTGATTATTCCTTCCTCCAATCTTCAATCCCTTCTATTATTCTCCCTCTCTTATCCCCTTCCCACCTGCCATCCTATAGGGTGAGATAGATTTCATATCCAGTTGAATGTGAGCCTGGGGCAATTGACCCTTCCTGTGGGCCTTCTATATTGTCTTAGGTAGAAATCTGTTTTACTCTGTCATTTTGAGGTTTCTGCTGCTCAAGCATTTGTTTAGAGTCATTTTTACAGGTATTTTGAAGGGTTTGGGAGGAGAACTCAAGCACATCCCTGCTTCTACTCCACCATCTTGACTCTGAAAATTTAACTTTCAAATACAAGTCTCAAGAGAAACTTAAAATGGTACAGAGGAAAGAGAAACCATAAGGGAGTCAATCAGCTTAAACTGTTTATCTTTTTATATGACAACTCTACCTAAGTTTATTTACTTATTTAATGCCATACCAATCAAACTACCAAGGTATCATTTTTATAGATCTGGAAAAAAATAATAACAAAATGCATCTGGAAGAGCAAAAGGTCAAGAATATAGAGTTAATCAATGAAAAAAATGTGTAGGTGGACTGTTTGTACCAGATTGTAAATCATAATATGATATGATATGATATGTATTTGTAATACAAAGTGATAATCATCAAAACAATCTGATACTGGGTTAGAAATAGAATGGTGAATCAATGGAATAGAATACTTACATAACACACAATATTAAAAGTCCATAGTAATTTAGTGTTTGATAAATCCAAAGATATACACTTTGGGTATAAAAACTCACCACTTGACAAAAATTGCTGGAAAAATTGGAAAGTAGTTTGGCAGAAGCTATGCATAAACGAACATCTTATGCCATATGTCAAGATATCAAAATGAATAAATGATTAAGACATAAAGGGTGATATCATAAGTAAATTAGAGGAGGATGGGAAAAGTACCTCTCTGAACAATGCATAAGGGAAGCATTTATGACAAAACAAGAGACAGAGAAGATCACATGAAATAAAACAGATAGTTTTGATTACATGAAATTAAAAGGCTTTTGCACAAACAGAACTAATGAAACCAAAATTAGAAGGAAAATGGGAAAGTAGGAAAAAATTTTGCATCCATTTTCTTGGAATAAAGGTCTCACTTTTGAAATATATAGTGAATGAGCAAAATTAATAAAAATAATAACCATCTCCCAGTTGATAAATGGTCAACAGATATGAAGAGGCAGTTTAGAGAACAAGAAATTAAAACTATCAATAATCACATAAAAATGCTCTAAGTCGATACTAATTAGAGAAATGCAAATTAAAACAACTCTGAGGAGCTTTCTTCTACCTATGAGATTGGATACCCTGACAGAAAAGGAAAAAGACAAGTGCTGGAGGAGATTTGGAAGAATTAGGCTAATAATGCATTACTGGTAGAGTTGTGAACTAGTCCAACCATTCTGGAAAGGAATTTGGAGTTTTACCCAAAGAATTATAAAACTGTGCTTATCCTTTATCCCAGCAATACCACTACTAGATCTGTTTCCCAAAGATATCAAAGAAAAAGGGGAAAGAACCTATTATCCAAAAAATATTTACAGCAACTCTTTTTGCTGTAAATTGAAATTTGAACTGGAAAATGAAGTGATGCCTGTTGATTGGGGAATGACTGAACAAGTTGTAGTATGTAATTGTGATCAAATATTACTTTGCATTAGGAAAAGATGAACAAGATGCTTTCAGAAAAATCTAGAAATACTTACATGAACTCATACAAAGTAAAGTGAGCAGAACCAGGAGAACATTGTACACAGTAATCACAATGTTGTAATGATGATCAATTGTGAAAGTCTTAGCTACTCTAATCTAGACAGCAATCCAAGATAATTCCAAAGGATCTATGGTGAAAAACGCTACCACTTTCAGAGACAGAACTGATAAACTTTGAATACAGATTGAAGCAGACTTTTTAACTTTTCTATATTTTTCTTTTCTTTTGTCTGTTTTCTTTTGCAATATGGTTAATATGGAAATATGTAATTGATATCAACTTGCTTGCCTTCTCAAAGGGGAGAAGAGATGGAGAGGGAAGGGGAGGATTTTTAATTCAGAATGCTAAATATTTTTTCATGTAATTGAGAAATAGTTAACAAAATAAAGAAAAATATATTTAAAAAAGAAAACAACCCTGTGATATAAGCAGAATAATAAAGCAATTATTATGCTCGTTTTATAGATGAGGATATTGAGGCACAGAGATGAAGAGTCTTACCTAAGGCCTCACAGTAAGCTAGTGGAACAATTAAGAACTCTCATTTGAACCTCTTATCTTCTCCAACTATTGGCCTGTATCTATCTTCCAATTTGGCAGTGGATAGAGCCCTGGACCTGAAGTCAGGAAGACCTGAATTCAAATTTGTTCTTAGATACTCTCTAACTGTATGACTTTGAACAAGTCACTTAGCTTTTACTTGCTTGTTTTCTCACCTGTAAAATGTGGGTAATAATAGCAACTACTTCCAAAGTCTTGGGTTTGTTTTGTTTTGGGTTTTTTTTGAGGATCTAATGAAATAATATTTCCTTAGTATTTAGGACTGTGTCTGGTATGTAGTAAGAGCTATAAAAGTTCTAGCTATTATTATACAGTCAAACTCCAATAAAAAGCCATCTATAATAATTATCTATATTTGCTCTCCTCTCATTTTTCAGCCCTTTGTAATCTAGCTTCCAACTTCCTCATTACTCAACTAAAGTTGCTCTCTTGAAGATCACTAATCATCTCTTAGTTGTCAAAACTAATGGATTTTTCTCAGTTCACCTTATCCTTGACCTTTTTGCACCTTTTAACCCAGCTGACTACTCCCTTCTCCTAGATACTTTCACCTCCCTGGGTTTTCATGACACAGCTCTGTCCTGGTTCCACTCTCACCTATCTGATTATAAATAATATCCCAGCCTCTAACTATGAAGATTTCCTAAGGCTCTGTTCAGGGTCATCTTCTCTTTTTTTATGGAATTAAATATCACCTTTATCAAATGACTCCTGGTTCTATATATCCAACCTACAAAGGACTACAAAGAAAAACAAAGAAGTTATAGTCTTCTGCCTTATAACTGCCTATTGAATTCCAACTGAGTATCCCACAGACATTGAAAACTTAAAAATATCCAAAACAGAATTATCATTTCCTTTAACCCAGACTCTCTCCTCTTTCTCAATTTTCTGTTTCTGTTGAAAGCATTCTAATAGCCATCTAGTTTCTTAAAATCATCTTACATTCATCCCTCTCCTTCATTTCCCACATCCATTCATTTGTTTAATCTTGCCATTTCTACATCCACAATGAATTTCACATCTTTCTTCCTTTTTTCCACTCTCACAGGCACCACTCCATCAATTCTCTCCTGCACTTTGACAATAACCCCCAAATTGATCCTCCTCCCTCAAGTCTCTAATACAGTTATGACTTTTCACTTAAGAATTTGACATTTGCAATCCTTCATAATCTAACTCCAAACTCCCTTTTGAAGGCTTGCTGTACATTAATTCCATTTATGCACTTAACATTCCAACAAACCTAATATTCTGGCTATGCTCTCTATCTGACATTTCTTCTTCTAACTTCTTTTCTTTTGAGAGGCTCTATCTTCTGTGACTGGAATCTACTCTCTCCCCTTTCATACTCAGAATTCTTAGCTTCCTTCCAATTCAGCTCAAATGTCCCTTTCAACAGAAGGTCTATCTTGATTCTCCCAGTTGCTCTTTCTTATTCATACCTCCCTCCCAAAAAAAGAAAAGTTGCTGACATGACAAGTCTATTACAGCTTCAAGGTTTGCAAATATATATATATATATATATCATCTCAATACCTTCATAACAACCCTGAGGAATGTACTGTTATTTTCCCCATTTTACAGCTGAAGAAATCAAGACTGATGAGATATTAAGGGACTTCCACAAAATAAGTGTCTCTAGCAGGATTTGAACTTACTTCCTGATCATAGTATTCTAATCACTGCATAGCTTAGCTTCAGATTTTTTAAAAAATATTTCATATTTAATTAACTGTATATGTATTGCTTCCCTCTAGTCGAAAGGAAGCTTCTTGACAGCAGAATTGTTTATTTTTTTCCTTACATACCTAGTATTCATTCATTCAACATTTGACCAACATTCAGAAAACACTTACTATGAACCAGGTAGAATGTGAAGTGTTCAGGATATAAAGACCAAAAAAAAGCTGTCATTGCCTTCAGGGAGTCTGTTTCATAATGAGAGGAAACAATATACACAAAGATAAATAAATGCACAGAAGACAAAATTGTGAAGTTTGTCTTTGGTACCCCAAAGCCACTCCACTACACCAGTGTTTTCTCAGTCACAGAAACTTAGATTTGGTCCTACATATGACATTTTTGTTGTGGATGAGTCATTTTTCAGTGGTGTCCAAATTTTTGTGCCCCCATTTGGGGTTTTCTTAACAGAGATTTGATATTTCTCTCTAGTTCATTTTCCAGATGAGGAAACTGAGGCAAACAGGAGTGAGTGACTTGCCCAGGATCACACAAGTAAGTGTGAAAAGCCAATTTTAAATTCAGGTCTTTCAGGCTCTACCATCCCACCTACATGCCCCAGTTGGGACATCAGAATTCATCTAAAATAGGCCTAGAGAAATAAATGACTTGCACAAGGTCATAGACATAATAAAGGACAGACCTGGGATGTGAACCCAGGGTCTCTGAGTCCAGATCTATGGCTAATTCCATAATGCTGTCACAAAGTGTGACTCTCAGCCTTCTCTTCATTAGTTTTATGGTGAGGAGGGGAGAAATCAATCACCACAGTGTCATGTATATCCAGTATTGTCTAGCATTTAGCAACATAAAAATTTAAAGTGTGGAGGTCCTAGTAAACTAGTTAATTAGGTTAAAACAATTTTGGCAAAAATTCTGAAGCATTAGGCCCCTGGGAGTTCAAGTAGGCTCCCTGCAGGCAAGTACATGGACCTTACAGAGAAAATTACATTTCTAATAAAGTGCTATGGATAGAGTCAGAACTAGAGTAGGGCAAATGTGGGTTTTGTCCCAGAGTGCTGATAAATTGGGGTTAAAGAGATCTCACTTACTTCTCTTGGGAGTCCAGGGGGCTACCGTTTTCAAGTCTTATAGTCTTCTGGGGACCACCCTCTCCAACAGATGTAGCTCCTACCTTCATCTCTTTCATGTTATCTATACCAGGCAGCAGTGGACTGCTTCATTACTAAAAAAGATACTATCAGTCAGTATTAACTTTAAATAATTAAAATTTATCTATTTTTTCTCCTAAGATATAGATTGAACTAGACAACCTCTGAGGTTCCTTCAATTTCTGTGAGATTGTGAAAGGAGGGAGGGGAGAGGATTTCTTGTCAAAGGTCATGAAGAAGGAAAAAACACAAGGTGGGAAGATAGCTAACTGTATTAGAGAATCAATCTTGAATTATCAAGTTTGTTTGACCTCCTAGTATTATTTAAATGGAGTGATATAGACTAATGAAGTACCGTCATCTCTTCTTAACATCTTGCATATTGGTTTTTATTCAGAAGCATTCATGCGTTTGAAAATATTCTTCTTCATTATTCATATTGTGCCACAAGAATGTTATAGTTGAAGAAACCATCGTGAATAAAGTGCTCAATTTAACACTGAGATTTACCAGGAAAATACCCTGCAAAAATATTCAATAACTGCATTTCCAGAGGGCAAAATTGTGTTTGGGATTTAACAGTTACAGAACAATGCAGATAGCTTTAGGATTCATCTCCATAGTGTTTTCTGTAACAATTCAAGGACAAAGAAAAAAAGTTAATTTTGTTTTGTTTTTTTTTTTTGAACTGCTAAAATAAGAGTCCAGGAAATGGTCTCAGATCTGACTAAAAATGATTGAAGAATGGCTCCCTATAGTTTGAATAATATTTAAACAGATTTTAAAAAGGAATACTGAAATAACATAACTTTATAGTTAAATATATGAGTTCATGTCTGAGATGTTCCACAAAGGTAAAATTATGTGAAAAATATATTTCCAGACAAACCTTGTAAGCTCCTCAAAGATAAATATCAATATGTATTCTTCAAAATAAAAAAGTTGTGCCATGAGGATAATAGAAAACAAGGAATTAGAAAACAAACATAAGAACTATAAAGGAGATGAATAATTCTGTTATGCTAGCCTAAATTACCATAATAATAACTCAGGGTTTGGTTCTTTATTTGGCCTTTGAAAACTTAAGAAATCACTATGAGAGATAGGTGATTAAGTATTATCTCCATTTTACAAAACAGGAAACGGAGGTTGAGAGATAATGATCTGCCCCTAGATTTGTCAGAGCTATGGGACTTAAAACCTGCCAGTGAAGGTACTAAAAATAAGTCCTGACTTTAAACAATTGAATCATATTGATTTTATTTTATCATAAAGTCCAAGCATTTTCTTTTTCATATACACTATACCTTGAATAATTCAATTATACCTTACCATTAAGAGAAATTCTGACAGATTCCATCTCTGAAATATACATGTTGGTTGGTTGGTTGGTCATTGTCCTTCATTCTCGAAGAGGATTAAAATGACATCACCATGATAAAGTGAAGTTTCAGTGTGTCTGACTGTGACTGATCAGACCAATATGAGCTGGGAATGCTCTGCCATAGCTTGGGCACAGATAGTCAGTGTGAATATTTGGGGTGGTTACTCCAAATTTGTGCATCCTACGTTTACTTTGTGCTGTCTCAATTCTCCTTTGCTCATAGAGCACAGCACCTTTTCTGATGTGGGCATGCCATGCTGAGTAGTCCTGTGCCAGTGTCTCGCACATCACCCAGTCAAATCCAAAGTTCTTGAGAGAGATCTTGAGAGTGTCTTTGTATCGCTTCTTCTGACCATTATGTGATCACCTGGTCCATGAGAGTTCTCCATAAAATAGTCTTTTTGGCAAGCATACATTTTGGATTTGAACAACATGACCAGTCCATCGGAGTTGCACTCTCTGAAACATAGTTTTAATGTTTGGCAGTTCAGCTTGAGCAAAGACTTCAGGTACCTTATCCTGCCAGGTGATCCTCAAAATCTTCTAAGACAGCTTAAATGGAAATGATTCAGTTTCCTGGCATGGCGCTGGTAGACTGTCCATGTTTCACAGACATCAGTACAATGACTCTGTAGACCTTCATTTTGGTAGTCACTCTTCTCTCCCAAACTTTTCTTCGGAGCCTCCCAAACACGAGCTAGCTCTGACAATGTGTGCATCAACCTCATTGTCAATGTGTACATCCCTGGAAAATACACTACCAAGGTAAGTGAACTAATCCACAGCATTCAAAACTTCTCCATTTGTTGTAACTCATGGTTCCACATAGGGATGACTGATGGAGTTGAAATATACATGTATCTATGTTGTGTATATGCATGTGTATACATAGATACATCGACTTTACATACATATATAAATATGCATATGTATACATATGTACTATATGCATTTATATATACATTTATAATATGTGTATGCATGTGTGTCTATATACATATTATATATATGTATGTATATGTGTATGTGTATATATATATATATCTTGCCACACATATATACAGTCACCTTTTTTTCCCAATTGTCCAGCAACTAGACAAAGATACTAGATAATATAAGGGGTAAAGTACATTCCAAGAGGAAGGAAGATTTGAATTCAAATCTTGTCTCAGGCTATTGATATTGGACAAGGTACTGAACTTGTATATGCCCTACCTTCCTCATTTATAAAATGTGGATATAATAATGGCACCTACTTCCCAAAGTTGTTGTGAAGATCAAATTAGATTGGTAAGCACTTTGAATACCTAAAATCCTAAATAAATGGTAGTTAATACTATTACTGCATATTACTACTACATTATATATGTGTAAATATGCATGTACATGCATGTATGTATGTGTTTATCTGTGTATATATACACACATGTGTGTGTATATATGCCAGTAATGGAATGTAACTGAGAATCTCTCTTCAGTTCTTTGCTACAAGGATGACTTGCTGAACAGTGGAGTGGCCAGGATGTATTCAGAAATTAAAATGATATAAAAGCAAAAAGTATCAATAAAAATAACATTAAAAATATTTATGCCAAAAAGTCTTACAGTTACCACTGGAAATAACTTCTGAATAGATTCCATTGATCAATGTTTGTGAAATATCCTCTCTCCCTTGTTTGATAGTCACAGAAAGCTTCAAAAGGTGTCTGATCTTGATCTCACTTAATTTCTTCTGTCGTTGAATGATCTTTTATTTCCAAATCATGTATCTGTTTTTCGTTTCCTGCAAATTAAGGTGTAAAATGTTAATCTACCCTTAATTTCTGCCAAACCGCTTTTCAGTTTTCCTACAATTCTTTTCAAATACAAAATTCTTTTCAAATCCTTTTTCTTCTCCAAGTAGTTGATGTTCTTGAGTTTTTATAACACTAGCTTATTGTGTTCATTTGTTTCTGATTCTCTTATCTAGTCTGTTCCATTGATCTACTTTTCTCTTTCTTTTAACCAGAACCAGAAAGTTTTTAGATTATTTCTTTATAGTATAACTTCCTAGGTGGGAGTACAATTCTCCTTTCATTCCTGTTTTTTTTTAAAGTGTTTTCTTAAGTCTATTGTACCTGCAAATAAGTTTAGTTATTATTTTATCTGTGTATAAAGTGCTCAATTGGCAATTTTTTTGGTTAAGTGCCAAATTCATAAATTACGACTAGCCTTTGGTTCTTTTTGGTTGACCTCTATTTCTTTAAAGAGTGTCTTGTAATTTGATGAATATTCTTTGAGTGTGACTTGGTAGATTGACTTCCAGATTTTTGTTTTTTGAATTTTGTAGATATCTTTAATGGAATTTCATTTTCTATTATTTTCTCCTAAACTCTGTTGTTGCTCTATAGAAGTATTATTCATTTTAATGGATTTATTTTATATACTGCTACTTCACTGAGTCCACTATTTGTCATAATTAGTTTCTTGTACGATTTTCTGGGATATTTTAAGCAAATCATCTTGTCATCTACAAATAATAGTACTTTTTGCATTAAGCCCTTAAATCCTAACTTACAACAGAGACTCTCTAACAAAGCTACAATCATGAGTATGACAATATTCATACTATTTGCTTCATCTGGTTATTCTGAAGAATGATAATAACAGTAATTGACATTTGTGTAACCTTTCAAAATTTTCAAAGTTTTTTCACCAGAAATTGCTTATAAGCCATAAAGCAATGCATAAATGTGAGGGACAGAAAAATATACAGGGAAGATCATGGAATTTAGTCAGATAAAATAGGGCTAAATATCAGTTCTGACAATTAGTGCCTGTGTGACCTAGGGCACCTCTCATTCCATATCTCTGAACTATGGATTCCTCATCTGTCAAATGAAAGCTGGATTTTCTTCAAGGTCCCTCCAACTTTGAATCTTATGAACCTGTAGACTAACTATGAAATTATCACTATTTATATTGTTGTTTAAGTGGCAGTTTCCTCCTCTGTAAAGTGGAAATCTTGCAAGCTTGTTATGAGGAAAGTAAATCCCTAACCTTAAAGTCCTATACAAAAGTCAGCTTACGTATATGTTTTATCTATATAGTTAACAATATGTCTATATTTCATATATCTATATCTATTTATCTATATATTAATGTAGATGCTACTCAAGGCCCATCATTGATGTTTCTGTCAGAGACTGGCTCCTGGACTGGCTAACAATATATTTGACTTGATATGGCATTTCTAATTTTCCAAGAACTCCAGCACTAACTAACTCCAGTTAATAAACAAAAAAGATGTAGACATAGAGATTTAAGTAATCTATCTCTCCCTTCTCTGCACTACCTGCATACTTATGGTCAGGACAATATAACTTGGTACATAATTATTCTCTAATTACTTCAAATATCCCAGTTTTGTTTTCCAAACTATAGTATAAGCTCTTTAGAACTTCTGTGTCCTCTAAGGTACATCATATATTGCTAGGCACATGAAAGTGTCTCAGTCAGGACCAGATAATTAATTAATCAAAGAAAGATTTGAACATGAAATCAAAGGACCTGGGTTTGAATCTTGACTCTTCTACTTCCTACTTATATAATTTATTAATTGGATAAATCACTTTCACTTTCTAGATCTCAGTATCCTCATAATAAATAGTTTAAACTGATTGCTTTCTGCTCCCTTTATGCTCTAAATCCTGTGATGTTATGATTTCTTGAGTTTTCTATATGCAAGATGGTACCTAATACTAGGAACTCAATTCAGTGCTTCATGGCTTGAAAGATTTCTTTCCACAAACATTTATTAAGTGGTTCAAGTCAAGTTAGAGGTTGCATGGTTGGTGGAAAGAACATTGGACTAGATAGAAATCAGAAGACTGGGATTCTAATCCTGGCTTTCTTATTCTTTTAATATGTAACTTAAGGAAATTCTCTTTACTCATATATAAAATGATGGGTTGAGGTAAGAGGATCCCTAACTCTCTACCCCAATGAGTTTAATTCTTTCTGTTAGACCCCCACCTATATACATCTCAGAGAACAGAGAGCTACTAGGGCTCTCTATTGTTTCATTGTGAGGTTGTTTAAAGAGAGCTGTCTGAGGATAAATTGTTGTGACAGCACATTTCAGATAGTATTGGGGATTGCACCCTCAAGGCACTCCCTTTTTTCAAGTTACAGACCCCACATCTGGGAAGGACTAATGTTTCTTACTAAGTTCAAAAAAGCATAAGATCAAGAGGTTATTTAATTGAAACCCTCTATTTTACAGATGAAGAAACTGAGGCCCAGAGAACTTAAATTGTATCAAATGAGATACTTTATTTTTGTTTTTATATCATGTACATCAGAGCATTTTGTAAGCTGAAAAATTCATCTTTTATATATTATTTATCATCACTTTTATTATCAGTTATGATGAGTCACCCTGACCCTTCTCTACAAACCTCTGAGATTTCATTATGTTATAAAGATCGTAATGATAATAACTTACATTAATATAACACCTACTCTGTGCCAGGCACTAAGCTAAGTGTTTTATGATTATTATGTCATTTGATCCTTACAACAACCCTGAGAAGTAGATGCTTTTATTATCTTTATTTTACATATGAGGAAACTGAAGCAAATAGCAGCTAAGTGACTTACCCAGGGCGACTCAGCTAGCAAGTGTCTGAGAGTAGATTTGAACTAGGGTCTTCTTGACTCCTACCACCTATTTGCCCCTAGATTTTTGAAATTTATGAAAGGAGAGGTCACGCTGTGGAGATACTACTGAAGCAGAAAGATTTTCTAGTCCTGGCAAAGAACTGTGTTTCTTTCATCAGAGGACCAGACTGACTTGTATTAGAGGGAAGTCTCACCACTAGAATGGTGTACACCTAGGTTCCATGGCTGTAGCCCCTCGAAAAGACCACCTACATTAAGGAAGAAAAAACTCACATTAATGAAATTACAGAATAGCGTCAAAATGTTAACTATTCCATGAGAGAGAATTTATTTGCACACCTCCGTCTGTGACATAAAATCTCTGCAACGTCAAGGTCAGATCTCTGCAGTATCATAGCATTTCTTTTTTCTATTTTTTTAAGTTTTTTGTGCCTTTTGGGGTTTTTTACATCACAAATATTTCCTCTTAAACTATTCTCTCTTCATTGAACCTTCACTTCTCACAAATAAAGATATTTAAGCAAAATCAAGCAATGTCATAAATTCATTGGGCACCACATACCATATTGAATAACTTTAATCTCCCATCTCTCTGCAGTTTGTGTATGTTATTCCCCTAGTTTTGATGACTTTTATCAATTAATAAACATTTAAAATATTTAAAACATTTAAAACACATTTACTATGTTCCAGGCTCAATTCATACAAGCCTTTATATAGTCTATGTTGAGGTAATTGGGGGTCAAATGGATGGAGCTAAGTTCAAATCTGGCCTCAGATTTGTCTGTGTGATCCCAAGCAAGTCAGTTGACCTTGCTCAGCTTGTTTCCTTATTAGTAAAATTGGGATAATATAATAAGATCTACCTCCTAGGATTGTTGTGAAGATAAAATGAGATAATATTTGTAAAATTTAGTAAATCTTATAGAATTCTATAAACGCTAGTTATCATTATTGTCTTTTAATTCCGTATAGTTATTGTTTTCTACAGTACAATAATATTCTTTTACATTTGTATACTGTAATTTTAGTCATTCCCTAATTAATAGTCACTCCACTTAGTTTCCATTTATTTTGCTACCACAAAAATTTCTACAACTAATATCTTAGTGTTTATGGGACTTTCCCTTTTGTCTTTGACCTTTTTGAGGACCCACTAATGGGATTTCTGGGTCAAATGGTAACATTTTTGTATAATTACATAATATCTTTCAGAGCAGCTAGACAAAGTAGGAACTCCACCAAGAGCATTTCAATGGCTCATTCTTCCCGCAGGTATTATTTCTTTTATCTATCATTTTTACTACCCTGAGAGTGACTCCACATGAAACTTCAGGCAGTATGGTGTCATGGATAGAGTGAGGTGTCATGGACTTAGAGTAAGGAAGATATAAGTTCAAATCTAACCTTGAATATGTACTACTTCTCTGACCCTATGTCAATTACTCATCCTCTTTGGACCTAAATTTCCTCATCTACAAAACAAAGAGATTGTATTTGTTCTCCAGCTTCCCCAAACTTTGATCCCAAGAACTTAAATTTAAATTCATATAGTTAAGTTCAATTATTTCAATTGTATCTCATTCTTCATGACCTCTTTGAGGTTTTCTTGGCAAACATATTGGAGTAGTCTTCCATTTCCTTCTTTCAGCTCATTTTTACAGAGGAAAACAAGGCTAAGTGACATACACTGCTAGTAAGTGTCGGAGGCCAGGTTTGAACTCAGGAAGATGAGTTCCTGACTTCAGACCCAGCACTCTCCACTGTGCCACTTACTTGCTCTCAATAAAATTCACAGTTCTTTTGTTATTAGTGTTCTAGAGCAATTTTTCATTTAGTTGTGTGTAGTTTCTAATACTTTTTTTGAAAACTATTTGTACATATCCCTTGACTATTTGGTCATTATACAATGGTTCACATTTTTTTTTTCTATTTGAGTCAATTACCTATATATTTTAGCCATAAGATTTTTAGTAAAGGTAGTTTATGCTATGGATAGTGTCACCATTCAATCACTTTCTCATTATAACTGACTCAAATTTGTTTGTGCAAAAAAACGTTTTTTTAAAATGCTGTATGAATTAGATTGTTTCTTTAATCCTTTGTAATTTTCTATATTCTTTGATTATCAGTTTTTCCCTTTGCTATAATTATGAAAGCTATCTCATTCTATTATCCTCTAATATTTTTTATGATATCAATTGGTACCTAATTGTAGAATATGGTGCCAACTTCTAACCTAAACCATATTTCTGCCAAACTGCTCTACAATTTTCCTGGTAGTTCTTGTGATAGAGTGAGTCTTTCTTCAAGTAAATTATATTCTTGGCTTTACAAAACACCAGATTATTGTATTTTGTTGCTCCTGAATTTTAATTATCTGTTCTATTGAACTGCTTTTCTGTTTGATATCTAGTATCAAATAATTTTTATGATTATTATTTTATAATAGGTCTTGACACACTTATACATATAAATTCAATAACTATTTTGAGTAACTACTATGAAGAAAGGCCTGAACAAAGTGCCATGTGAGACAGAAAGAACTGTAAGATGAGGTCTTTGCTCCTAAAGAGCTTACAGTACTGTTGGGGAGACAAGACATAAACATATCAAAAATGTGAACTATCACATACAATGAAAGTTTCTATATCATTTCAAAAAAATAGAATATTTTACAGCAGTGAAAGCAATTTAATCTGAGCCCATCTGTCACATATCCAATCATACCAATTTTAGTTAAAACTAAGTCAGAGCTATAACTAGGATAGAGCAATCAGGGCTTTGTTCCAGAGCACAGAGAGTAATTCCAATCTTTCAGCAGCTTAGTTAGCAAGAATAATCAGTTAAAACAGGAAGCCATCAGATAATGGGCTGCATGAACTTTTTCCCTTCTCCTTGCCTCTTTTTCTTATGGATTGCTTCCCCAGGTCTCTATTTCCTGGACTACGATGTATGCATATCAGGACCTCTAAGTCCTTCCTGTTAAGGGTTTATTTCATGCCACTTTCCCCTAACATCATTTGGGATAGCTTCCATATGCAAAAAAATCTCTAGTTTAGTGTCTACCAACTGGAAATCCAATAAATGAATAAACAAAAAAAACAAAAAACAAAAAACCTCAGTTACCTAAATTTGAGCGCATAAGGTCAATGACTGACTCATCGTCCATTAACTGTGTCTCATTTGGGAAACCTGCCCAATTTTCAGTGTATCAGAAATGGTAAAGTATTTCACCGGTAGGTCACACTTCAATAGTGCTTTACTTTTGCAAAGAGCTTCCCTCCAAGTACAGGACTGGAGTTAGGCAGAGAGAAAAGCCTTGGGTCCATGGCAGTAACAGTGGTTGCTCCTGGGGCTATCAGACCACAGACTGAATGTTTCCAAGTCATCTACTTGAACTTCCAGAAGCCAAGATGGTGGAGTAAACAGTAAGCGCTCTCAACCTCCCTTGTTGACCTTGAAAAATCCAGAGAATAATGCCTCAGGAAAAATCTAGGAAGAGTGTAGCCTGTAGAAGGGGTAGAGTAGTCTTTTAGCTTGGGAGCCTGATGAGATTGATGAGAAGGTTCATTCTTGTTGTGGCTGAAGGGGATCAGTGCAGGACCAGAGGCATCACAGTAAGCCTCACCTCAGCCAACCAGCAGGAGATCCTGAACCGCAGGTGAGTGGAGCTGGTAAGCACCAACAACAGGACCCCATGTATGCCTTAGCACAGCCAGGGGAATTGAGCAGACACCAGTGCAGATAGGCCTAGCAGCTGCTGAGCCTGATCATGCCGTAGCACAGCCCTAGGGGAGGAGGAAACCTCCAGTGGCCAGACCACCCTTCCCCCGCCCCTTACATAGCAAGCTTCAGGGTAACACCAGGTAAACTCATAAAGACTTCATGAACACCACAGGCAGCTCAGCACCAGGAAGCTATTATATAGTTTCTAGTTGACAGAAGTAGAGGCCACAGCATGCAAAAACAGTAACCAGCCCCTTAGCTCTCACAACATGAAATGTTGGACAGAACCCAATGTGCCCCAGAAGCAAAGATCCAGGAAAATAAGCAGGAAAGCCAGGAAATGCCAGGGAAAAGGCAATCACCATGAGCAAGAAGCAAATTACAAAGGCAAGGACAGTAGAATCTTATTATAGGGACAGGGAAGATCAAAATACAAATTCAGAAGAGGACAGCATTGACACTATACTGACATTTAAATCCTCAAAAGGGATTATGTACTGTTTTGAAGCCCAAAAGGCATTCTTGGAAGAGTTTAAGAAGGATTTAAAAAATGAAATTAGAGAGGTTGAAGAAAAACTGAGCAAGGATTTTAAAAATACAATTGACAAAATGAAAAAAAAAAGAATTCACTGAAGTGAACAGCTCCTTAAAAGATTAAAACTGACCAAATGGATAAGGAGTTGCAAAACCTAACTGGAGAAAAATAACTCCTTAAAAGGAACAATTGGACAAATGGGAAAGGAGGTACAAAAGCTAACTGAAGAAAACAATTCATTAAAAATTAGAATTGGACAAGTTGAAGCTAATGACTCTATGAGACATCAAGAATCACTCAAACAAAATCTAAAGAATAAAAAAATAGAAAAAAAAACAAGATACCTCAATGGAAAAATAAATGACCAGGAAAATAGATCCAGGAGAGAAAACCTAAGAATTATTAAGCTACCAGAAAGCCATGATGAAAAATAGAGACTGGACAGCATCTTCAAAAAAATCATCAAGGAAAACTGCCCTGAGGTCCTAGATCCAAAGGACAAAACGATCATCAAAAGAATCCACCAATCACCTCCAGAAAGAGATCCCAAATTAAAAACACCAAGGAATATTGTTGCCAAATTCCAGAATTATCAGGTCAAAGAGAAAATACTGCAAGCAGCCAGAAAGAAACAATTCAAATATCAAGGAGCTACAGTCAGGGTCACACAGGACCTTGTAGCTTCTACATTAAAAGACTGGAGGAATTGGAATATAATATGCTGTAAGGCAAAGGAGCTAGGACAACAAACAAGGATCAGTTACACAGAAAACTTGAGCATAATCTTTCAGACAAAGAGATGGACATTCAATGAAATAAGGGATTTCCAGACCTTTGATCTTCAAATATAATACTCAAGAAAGGCATGAAAAGGTATATAGGAAAGAAAGAAAAAAAATTGTTATTTAATATGGGCAAACTGTTTGCATCCCTATATGGGAGGATGATACTTGTTAATCTTGTATTTTATCGTGACATTTCTCATGACATATGTATATACATAGGTAAAGGGAGTGGGTACAAATTAACTGATGTGATAAAAAATCCTAATTAAGGTGTCAGGTGAAGGGAGAGGAGAAAAGGAGGTGGGAGAAAAAGGTAAATTACATCACCTAAAGAGGCACAAAAATATATTAGAGGAAAAGAAGGGAGGGAGATAAGCATTGCTTGAATTTTGTTCTCATCAGATTTGGTTCAAAAAGGGAATAACATTCTCAGTTAAGTATAGAGATCAAACTTGCCCTACAGGCAGTAAGGGGGGAAAGGGGAAAGAAAAGGGAGGAGGTGTTAGAAAGGAGGGCAGAAGCAGTAAGGGAAAAGAGAAAGAAAAGGAAGAGGGCTGATAGAAGGGAAGGAAGATTGAGGGAGGCAATAGTCAAAGCTAAAACTCTTTTGAGGAGATGAAGGGAGAAGGGAAAAATAAAAACATAAACAAGGTGAAGGATAGGATGGAAAGAAAGACACAGAGAGTAATCATAACTGTGAATGTGAATGAGATGAACTCTCCCATAAAATGGAGGCAGATAGCAGAATGGACTAAGAACAATAGTCCTACAATATATTGTTTACAAAAAACATCTGAAACAGGGATACACACAGGGTAATGGTAAAAGGCTGGAGTAGAATATATTATGTTTCAGCAGAAGTAAAAAAAAAAAAACACAAGGGTAGCAAACTTAATCTTAGATCAAGCAAAAGCAAAAATAGATCTAATCAAAAGAAATAATGAAGGAAGCCATATCATGCTAAAGGGCACTATAGACAATGAAATAATATCATTAGTAAATGTATATGCACCAATGGTATAAAATTCAACTTAGAGGAGAAGTTAAGAGAATTACAAGAAGAAAGAGATAGCAAAACTATACTAGCGGGGACCTCAACCTCCCCCTCTATAAACCTGATAAATTAATCCTCAAAATAAGCAAGAAATAAGTTAAGGAGGTAAATAGAATTCTGGAAAAGGTATATATGACCGACCTCTGGAGAAAACTGAATGGGGATAAAAAGGAATATATCTTTTTCTCAGCGGCACATGACACATACACAAAAATTGACCATGTACTAGGGCATAAAAACCTCACAATCAAGTGCAGAAAGGTAGAAATAGTCTACGCATCCTTTTCAGATCATGATGAAATAATAGTTATATGTAATAAATGGCCATGGAAAGATGGACCAAGAATCAATTGAAAACTAAACACTTTGATCTTAAAGACAAATCACAGAAACAATGAATATCATCATTCAAGAAAATGACAATAATGAGACAATCTACCAAAACTTATGGGATGCAGCTCAAGCAACTCTTAGTGGAACGTTTATATCTCTGAATGCTTACATGAATATAAAAGAGAAAGAAGAGATCAAGGAACTGGGTATGCAACTGAAAAACGTCAAAAAATGACAAATTGAAAATCCCCAACTAAATAATGAATTAGACATACTGAAAAGTAAAGGAGAGATCAAAAACATGAAATTAAGAAAACTACTAAACTAATAAATAGAATTAAGATCTAAGTTTATGAAAAAGCCAATGAAATTGATAAATTTTGGTCAATTTGATTTTAAAAAGAAAGAAGAAAACCAAATTACCAGTATAAAAAACGGAAAGAGTTAACTCTGCTCCAGTGAAGAGGAAATTAAAGCAACAATTAGAAATTATTTTTCCCAACAGTATGTCCATAAATTTGACAATCTTAGTGAAATGGATGAATATTTTAAAAGTATAAATTGCCCAGTTTAACAGAAGAGGAGGTAGAATACTTTTATAACCCCATCTCAGAAAAAGAAATTGAACAAACCATCAATGAATTCTCTAGGAAATTCCCCAGAGCCAGGTGGATTTACAAGTGAATTCTACAAAACATTCCAATACTATATAAACTATTTGGGTAAATTGGCAAAAAAAAAAAAAAAAAAGGAGTCCTATAAAATTCTTTTTATGATAGAATTATGGTATTGATACCCAATCAAGGAAGAGTCAAAATACAGAAAGAAAATTATACACCAATTTCCCTAATGAATATAAATCTAAAAAACTTAAATAAGATAGTTGTGAAAAGATTACAGCAACTTATCAAGAGAATAATACACTTTGATCAGGTAGGATTTATACCAGGAATGCAGGGCTGGTTCAATATTAGGATAACTATCAGCATGATTGATCATATCCACAAGAAAACTAACAGAAATCATATGATTATCTCAATAGATGCAGAAAAAACTTTTGAAAGAATGCAAGACCCATTCCTATTGAAAACACTGGAGAACATAGGAATAAGTGGAACCTTCCTTAAAATAATAAGTAGCATCTACCAAAAGCCATCAGCAAGTATTATATGTAATAGAAATAAGTTAGATGAATTTCCAATAAGATTGGGGGTGAAACAAGGATATCCATTATCACCCCATTTATTCAATTTGGTACTAGAAATGTTAACTTTAGCAATAAGAGAAAAAAAATAGAAGGACTTAGAATAGGCAAAGAAGAAACTAAGTTATCACCCTTTGCAGATGATATGATCATATACTTAGAGAACCTTAGAGAGTCAAGTAAAAAACTTCTTGAAATAATAAACCACTTTAGCAAAGTTGCAGGATACAAAATAAACCCATAAGTCATCTGCATTTCTATATATTACTAACAAAGACCAACAACAAAAGACAGAAAGAGAAATCCCATTTAAAGTCACTGTGAACACTATGAAATATTTGGGAGTCTACCTGCCAAAAACAAAAGCAGGGACTATATGAACACAATTATAAAACACTTTTCACACAAACAAATTTAGATTTAAATAATTGGAAAAACATCAGTTGTTCATAGATAAGCCAAACTAATATAATAAAAATGACAATTCTGGTTAAATTAATTTACTTACTCAGTACCATACCAATCAAACTACAAAAAAATTATTTTATAGAGCTAGAAAAAATAATCTCAAAATTTACCTGGAAGAAGGAAATGTCCAGAATATCAAGGAAATCAATGAAAAGAAATGATAGGGAAGGTGGTCTAGCCAAATCAGATCTTAAATTGTACTATATAGCAGCAATCATCAAAAACAGTTGGTACTGGCTAAGAAATGGAGGGGTAGATCAGTGGAATAGATTAGGTACACAAGACACAGCAGTCAATGACTATAGCAGTCTACTGTTTGATAAACCCAAGGACCCCAGATTCTGGGATAAGAACTGACTGTTAGACAAAAATTACTGGGAAAACTGGGTAACAGTGTGGCAGAAACTGGGCATAGATCAATCCCTGACATAATGTACCAGAATAAAGTCCAAAGCAGTACATGATCTTATAAAGGCTGATACTATAAACAAATTAGGGGAGCAAGAAATAGTGTATTTGTCAGATTTACAGAGAATGGATGAATTTATGACCAAACGAGAGATAGAGAACATTATGAAATATAAAATGGATGATTTTAATTACATTAAATTGAAAAGTTTTTGCACAAACAAAGCTAATGGAACCAAAATCAGGAGGGAAGCAGAAAACTGGCAAAGAATTTTTGCATCTGGTATCTGTGATAAAGGCCTCATTTCTAAAATATCTAGAGAAATGGGTCAAATTTACAGGAAAACAAGCCATTCCCCAATTGATAAATGGTCAAAGGATATGAACAGGCAGTTTTCAGAGGGAGAAATTAAAACTATCTATAGTCATATGAAAAATTGCTCTAAATCACTATGGATTAGAGAGATGCAAATCAAAACAACTCTGAGGTACTGCATCACACCTATCAGATTAACTCACATGACAAAACAGGAAAATGATAAATGTTGAAGAAGATGTGGGAGAGTTGGAATACTAATTCATTGCTGGTGGAGCTGTGAGCTGATCCAACCATTCTGGAGAGCAATTTGGAACTATGCCCTAAGGGCTATAAAAATGTGCATACCCTTTGACCAAGCAATACCACTTCTATGGCTATATCCCAAAGAGATCATAAAAATGGGAAAAGGACCCACACATACAAAAAAAAAATTATAGTAGCTTTTTTTTTGGTGGTCAAGAACTAGAAATTGAGGGGTTTCACATCAACTGGGGAATGGATGAACAAGTTGTGGTATGCGAATTCAATGGAATTCTTCACAGTAATAGCCATAGTGTATGAGGATTCCTTTTCATACACTTAGTCCTTCACAGCAATGCAAGGACCTAAAACTTTTCCAAAGGACTCATGATGCAAAATGCTATCCACATTCAGAGAAAGAATTATGGAGTTGGAACATAGAATGAAGCGAATATTTTCTCCTTTGTTATGTTTTTTTTTTTTATGGTTTCTCCCCTTTGTTTTACTTCTATGCAACATGACTAATGTGAAAACATATTTAATAGAAATGTATGTGTAGAACCCACATAAAATTGCAAGTCATCTTGGGAAGGGTGTAAGAGAGAGGGGAAAAAATTGTAATTCATGGAAGTGATTGTTGAAAGCTGAAAACACATAAGTTATTAAATTGAGGGGGAAAAGAACTTCCCTCCTAACAACTCCATACAGTAGATAGTACAAACATTCTTATCCACATTTTAGGGAGGAGGAAACTGAATACTATAGAATCTGGGTGACCAGACCATGATCAAACAACTATTTGGAGGGAGATAGCCAGAATTCTAATCAAGGACTCCTATAACCATCTCAAGCACTCATTTCCCTCCACCTGGCTGTGTCTAAACAGAATGTTTTAAATATAATCTCTTTGTTTCCTACTTTCAGTTTGGGGGCACCAACTCTGGACAGTTCTTTACATTGGGAGTGTTATTTCAGAGAGGCAATTTTGTAGTATTTCAGTTTCTTTTGAAAAGTTGTTAGTCCTTTCAATACTATGCACAGTTGGGTATTGCTGTTCTCCTATTGTTCTTGAGATTTTAGTTTACTGAGCCAAGAGCAAAAGAGAGGGGGAAAAGATTTTATGCATGAGCACATATTCATGAAAGAATCCCCCATGCAACCTCATACAACTCAAAATGGCCAAAGAGTGTTGCATTTTCAGCGTGTGAAAGAGCCCTGGAATGACCTGGCTTCTAGTCTCAAATCTGCCTCTGTCAGATTGTTTCACCTAGTTGAGACTCAGAAATCATTTAAACTAATTGCTACCCTTTTACTGATAATGAAAGTGAGGTTTCCACAGGCTAAAATAATGGGTTCATGTTAACAAGATGAAATACATTAGGAACAAAATGCAATACACAGCTCAGGATTTTTAAAAAATCAAATACACAATTGGAGGACACCTCATTTAATTCAGGAGGAAAAGATCAGAGGTTTACAGTGGACAATAAAGTTAACATAAACCAATGGTGACCTGGCATCCAAAAAAAGTGAATGCCATCTTAAGTTGCACTAATTGGAGTCTGGCTCACAGAAAAAGAGAGCTAAGAATCCCACTATCCTATCCTCTAGCCAAACCACATCTGGAGTTCTGTATTCAGTTTTGGATTTTATCCAGATTAAGATCAAGTCAAGGTAAGAAGCATTTATTAGATACTATGCTAAGCACTTGGGATACAAAGATGTGAAAAAGATAATGTCTGTTCTAGAGAATCTCACAATCTAAGGAGGAGGCAATATGTAAGCAATTATGCACAAACAAGATACAGTGAGGACAAATTAGAGACAATTCAGAGAGGTGAAACGCTAACATTAAGAATGGCTTTAGGAGAACCTGTTTACAAAGATGGAACTTTAGCTGAGATTTGAAGGATGGCAGGAAAGCTAGAAGGTGGAGATGAAGAGGGAGAGAATCGCAGGCATGAGGAACAGAAAATGAAAATGCTCATAATCAGGAAATGTAGTGTATAGTGGGAGGAACAGCAATGAAGCCAATGCCAGAGGATCACAAGGTAAATGAGATGTGGGGGCAGGTGAAACATAAGGTGAGATCAGGGGAGAGCACTCAAGATCTTGTTAACTGAGGAAAAATGAGATGAGAATCATTAACCCAAAGAAGAACAATTTCAAGGGGAAAACACTATATCTGTCTTAAAACGTTTGAAAAGCATTTTGAAGGGGAATCATCTCTAGCCACTACTAAGCATGCCTTTCAGGAAAGAGAATGGTTGCAAAAAGCATTATCAGATATTAAACCTGAAGCATGAAGCTGCACTGACCAACTCTTTAGTGTGTGTGCCAAGAGCCCAGAATTCTTGTCAATACAGACATTGCCCCATAATGATATACAAGGACAGTCTATCAGCTGTCTTTCAAATAAAAGCAGTGTACCATCAGGAAACAATGTTAAAATAATCGTTCACATTTTAATAGTGCTTTGCAATTTGCAAAACAACTTCATTACAATAATCATATGAGATAAGTAGCAAAACTATTATTGTCCCATTTTACAGATGAGAGGATAGAATCAAACAACTAATTATATAAGAGAGAGAAGTCAAAAATTTAAGTAAATTATAAGAACTTGGCATAATGAAAGTAAGGGACAAGGGAAGTGCCTGTGGAAATTGAATCTATTTAATAGATTAATATCAAAATAGCACAACCACAACTAATCCCAAGAACCAAGTAGTAACTTAGAGGGGGAAAAAACTAATTAAAAATGAATAAAGCAGAGCCACAAGCATAATAATCATAACCTTTGATGTAAATGGATTTTAAAATCCAATAAAACAAAAGAGTGAATCCAACAATCTAGCATGCATGAAACGTATTTTAAAAACAAGACACGTAAAAAATCAAAAACTTACACACTTAGAAACTTCAGGGGACCTTAGAAGTCATCTACCTTCACACTACCGTTTTACAGATGAGGAAGCTTGGAGCCAGAGCAATATAACACAGGTTAAGTGTCAGATATAAACCTGGATCCCTTGATTTCAAATACTATACTCTTTTCAGTAAATCATTTTCCATTAAAAATACCACATATGGCCCTAAAATCTTCCTTTTCTTTCCTTAGGACTTCAAAATCCTTAACAATGCTTTCTTGTTTCTTTTTTTTATGGGATCATTTATCCCTATACTAATTAACATTAGAACAAAATTTTCAGTTTTGAACAGTCTTGAGAGGCTTACTTTCAGGTTCTTGATAAATGTTGGAATACAGCAGACTTCTGTTATTTGTGAAAGATTGACAAATAGCCTTCTTGGCTACTCTCAGCAGGAAGTCACCTCTAATCACTACTTATCTTCTTTGATGATTTCTGGATGACATCTCACCTGATAATGCTTCCTCTTTTCATGGTACCCCTAATGCCTATAAAAGAATACCTTTATATCATACAAATAACTTGCCTACAAATGTTCAGTGGCCCTTATTCCTTCTCTTTGAAGTATTTTTCTACCCTCCAACCTCTCGATATAAGTGAAAATTCCCGTGTCTCTTCAAATCCCTTTTTGTCTTTGTTTCCTCCTTATATTGCTTCTTCCATACTTAAAAGAAAATTTAATGTCAGAATCTGGATAGGAGAGAGTCATTCCACAGTCTCTTCCACTCTCTCTTCCAGAATAGACACCAACTAGCACTTTGTGGTGACAAGGGTATTATTTGATTCTGACACAATCACAAATGTAGCACTGCTGGCCACTACAAAACATTCTCTTCAGTTGAAACTACTTCATGAGCCCTTTTTATATTTTTACATACATCTCTCAGCTAACCTTTACAGATGAAAGTGAGCTTAAAGATGTAAAGTGGTTCACCCATGTTCACACAGCTAACAAATCCCAGATATGACCCTAGAGATTTTGTTTTGATTCAGTTCTCATTCTATTATACAATATAACCATTTGAATTTGAATATAGAATAGGAATTGATTAGAGTGATTGGAATCCGAAAGTCAGCCTGGAAGAGGTAATCAAAGTGAATCCTATGAATGTCAGCATTTAAATCAAAACAGGGTTCCCATCCTCCAAAGATTACAGAAAACTGAAAAAAAAAATGTGTGCACCTTGTTTAGATTATAGGATCATCTACAAAGATAGACATGTTTCTACTAAAAAATTCACTTAAATGACCCCCAAACTATTACCTAACATTTTACCATAGAACAAAGATATGTTTACACTTCAAAATTTAATCAAAAGTAACATTTTATCCCTAAAATATTTCATCTTTTATGTAGAGAAGTAGTCAGATCACTGAAGGGAAAAAAGATGAAGGGAAAATGTTTTAAAACAAATTAATTTAAAAGCACAAAATAATAATATCTAGTACGTATATAGTGATTTAGTGTTTACAAAGCACTTTCACAAACACTGTCTTTATCCTTCTATAAAAGACCATATAGTTTTAGGAACTACAATTATTATCAAACTCAATTTTAGAGGTAAAAACTGATAGCCAAAAAAAAAAAAAATTCATGACAGAAGACACTAGAATTTGGAGCCAGAAGAATCCTTAGTGATCAATTAGTCCAACCCATCCCATCTATAGGTGATGAAACTAAGCCAGAGGATGAAAATAATTTACCAAAAGCTGAAAAATTACTGAGTAGTGGTTGGGATTTGAACCCAAATCCTCTGCCCTAGAACGCAATGCACTTTCCATAATTTATAGCTGCCTCCTAGGCAATGATTATAAATGGTTATATAATAGCCTATGCTCACATGGTCAAAAAGATTGTAACATATTTTTCCCCAAGTAGATGCTGAACGAATTTTGTTTGAACCGATCTTGAGAATGCTTAAAGGTATAAAATAGATTGTAATATTTCAATTCTTTGTCAAACATAAACCTAGTTGGTTGTTGGCACTTTTAAAATATAATTTGAGTTTTAATATTTATTTCAATAGGATTTTAAAAGTTCTCTTACAATTTATTAATTAATGGTGAAACTCTACTTTGGAAATGCTATTGTACTTGTGATATGAACCTACTTAAGTTTTTTCTCTTAATAATATCCAGAATGTAATTCTGCCCCCAGCTGGTTAAAACATCTGTGACATCATAGGGAAACAGGGAAAGCTGGAAACCTTGTTTCTCTTTGGGAATGACAAGTGCAATTTATATGCATAGAGTGAGGGATCTAATTTGGGGAATAAATGCCCCCAAACTATGAAGTTGGTCAGGTGAGTGTAAGATGTATTTTTTTGTTCCAGTACTAAACTCTGGGGAAAAGGGAGCTTATTTCAGAAAACAAAATCTCCTGTGATTATTCCTTGGCTAGTTTACCATTAATGAAGTATTGATTGCCCATCTATGATAATTGTACCATCTGTATCAGATCAACCTATAAATGGAGAGTTAATAAAGATTACTATCACTGCTAAGATGTATGGCCAAAGGTATAGACAATGCATTAGAATTTGTCTTCTTAATGCACTCTTGTTTTTTCCATTACTTTTTAAATGTATTAGTCCTTGCTTACTCAGTTTTACCAAGGGGCTGTTGGGCATACATAGTGGTTCACATCCTTTCTGGTCTTTATGTCATGCACAATCATCATTTCTTGGCCCAAGGAAGGACAAAGGATCTAAAAAGCAGGGGCGTTCACATTCCCTAGCCTTGCTCTATTCCTGACTGCCTAGAGATGGGAAAAGGCACTGTCACAATGCTCACAATGGGAGAATGAGAATGCCAGGATTCAGAACAAACCTTTTATTCCAGAACTAACTGGTCCCCAAGCATTGCTGTGGTCAACATATTCATAGGATTTAAAGCTGAAGAAGGTCTTAGAGTTGATCTAGCCCACAGCGTTCTTTTCACAAATATAGAAACTGAAACACAGAGAGGGGAAGTGATGTACCTATCTTCATATAGGTCCCAATCAATAAATCAATTTTTTTTGGTAAGCTACTGCAATGTGCCAGATAGTATGCTAAGCACTGGGAATACAAAGATGAAAAGTAAGCCTTCCCCACTCTCAAGGAGATTGTATTTTATAAGGAAGACAACATGTACATGTGTATATCTATATCCTGTACAACATAAATACAAGGGAATTTATTGGGGACACTATAGGTCTAGGATTCTTCATGGGTTTTTTGTGCCATGAACTCCTGGGGCCATCTGATGAAGTCTATGGAGTCCTCAGAATTATACTTTTAAATGCATAAAATAAAATGTATAGTATTACAAAGGAAACCAACTATATTGAAATAAAGATGTAACTCCCCCCACCATCACATTCATGAATCCTCTAAAGTCTATCAATGGGCACCAGATGAGTCATCTGCTCTAAAGAATGGGAAGGATCAGGCACAGTTTTGTGTAGAAGGTGTATTTGAGCTATGCTTTCAAATGGATTCCAAGAGAGACAGAGAAGATGAGAGAGACAGAGAGGCAGAGAGAGACAGAGAGAGAGAGAAAGAGAGAGAGAGAGAGAGAGAGAGAGAGAGAGAGAGAGTGACAGAGAGAGACAGAGAGACAGAGACAGAGAGAGTAGGGGGGGAGGAAGGGAGAAGGAGACTGAGAAAGAGACAAACAGAGAACTGAGGATGAGAGAGACAGATACTAAAAGAGAGACAGAGGCAGACAGAAAGAGACAGAGAGAGAGAAGGAGGGGGGAATATATTTCAGAAAGAGAGGACAGTCTTACAAAGGCTTGGAGGTAGGAAATGGAGTATCATGTACAAAAAAATATCAAGAATTCAATTCCAGGTTCTCTGACTCCAAATCTAGTGCTTTATCCTATTACACTAGGCTACATTAATTAAACATAAGGATTCCTCAAATCAGCATAATACATTAGTATGTAATGTGCTTTTTTTCCTTTGAGTTGAATAACAACACTTTGAAACAGGAAGTACAAATAGTAAGATTCCCATTTTAAAGAAGAAAACTGGGGTTCAGAAGTCAATTGAAATAGCAGACCCACTGACTCCAATTCCAGTGCTCTTTCCATTCATTACACTATGCTCCCTCTGGAGAAATATCCCTTTTTCTTGCTAGGCACTATAGAAAAATAAAGAGAATACAATTGCTATGTTTAAGTTGTGTATCATCTAAATAATAAGCACAATGAATTATCTAGTGACAGTTCTGCCTGGTAACTCTTCTTCATTATTTATTTTTTTAAAAAATTTAACTTTTGAGAAATGTATTCAACCATCCAAGAAATTTTTGTTTAAAATGAAAAAATATACATATAAACTTATTTGTGTGTTTGACAGCAGTAATAAGAAATACAGCAAGATGGGCCATTCCTAGAATACAAAATATTTGAGCTAAGGTGGGGGGGAATTAGAACTATCTAGTCTAAACCCTTTACTTTTCAGAAGAGGAAACTGAGGCTTAGAAAGGTTTATTAACTTGTCCAGGGTAAATTAATGATAGACAGGCACAGAATCAGATTTGTCAACTACAATTTAACACTTTTTTTTCAACATGTTGCCTTTGTATGTATAAAATTGAACGATGTAATCAGGGAGATGCTGCATCTGAGCCCAAAGATTTGCGATTAAACCATGGTTCTCATGCTGACTGGCGGTGTGACCTTGCCCAAGTTTCCTCACCTCTCAGTCAGTTTCTTCATCTGTAAAATAGAGATAATAAAACTTGCACTCTCTTTCTCACAAGTGTCTTGTAAGCAAAGGCTTTGTAAACTATAAAATGCTCGAGGAGTGGAAGCTATAAATTATTTTCACTATTATTCTCCACTATGTAGCTATGGACATAAATTACGGGAAAAACAATCTATGGCAAAAAGAGGGAGGATAGAGAGGAGTCACAACAATAGCAAAGATAAAAAAAGAGATAGCGCTTTCTCATTCCACCCAAAGATGTGGGACACATGTATTGAACCCCTTTTCTGGACCTTGGTTTCCTTGCACGCCAAAAAGAGCAGAGATTTGGATTTAGAAGACCAAGGTTTGATACCCAGCTCTGTCCACCTGATTACTGTGTGACTTTTAAAAAGTCATTTAATTCCTTCAACCGTCAGTTTCATCATTTGTAAAATGAAGATAATAATAGTTGCAATAGTCACACTGCAGGTTTGTTGTTAGGATCAAATGAGACCTATACATAGTAATATAATCTATAAATAATGTAATGTAGTCTATAAATACTATCCACACATAAGCTGTTTTTACGCTGTTGGCTACAAAATGGAGACAATATTTTCTTTGTCCTGTCTACCTTACTTCCTTCATAGGATTGTTTCAATCAAGCAATAAATATGTATTGAATGTCTTTAAAAACAAAAACAAAAACTAGTGGCATGTACTGTGAATCATATAGAGATGAATAAGCCAGTCTATGCCCTCAAGGAACTTCAAGTCCAGCAGGGGAGCTAGCATGTGGAACAAAGAGCCCAAGTTCACACTTAGCTATAGCCTGTCTTCTCAGTGCTTTTGGAGTTCAGAGGGAGATCAATGAGGATTGTGGTGATCAGGGAAAACCTGAGAATGTATTTTTATAAAAGTTAAAAGATATATGCAAATATGATGATGATTTCAAGGTTAGCATCCTGACTGTAACCATAGCACAAGTTCACCCAGAGGGCTGGGAAGAAGAGTGGGGGGAGTTGCTACAGAGGGATGGTATTTATTTCTATGTTCTGCCGAAGGACTGGATTCATCATATCAGGGGTGGTTGACAAGCAGCACTCTTGCTACCACACACAGATGTGCACCATATGCACATACATACACATAAGGGCCTGTAACATGTGAGTAACATTAAGAAGTCAGTGGAGAAGATTGGGTAGATTGGATGACCATAGAGAAAAGACAGCTGGGGTTGAGGGGGAACACATTAATGTGGCTTCAACTTTTGCTCTCCCCCAAGTCTATTACAGCCAGAAAAAAAAAAGTTGAGGGCTTTAAAGAGTATAGGATAAGAGTGGGGAGCTCGAGGAGAGTCCTTCCCACCATGTAGGAAATTGATTGTGACCACAAAGGTTGCAAGCTCCCTTAAGAGAGAACTGTACCTGATGAATGTCTCCCTATGGTGAAAATAGTGCTTGACTAGGATTCACTGTATTTGAGAGTCGAATCTGGAAGGGATTTCAGTTTCCTTCTGGTTCAAAACATAGACTAAAGGAATCTCCATTATGACCCAGCCAAAAAGTTGTCATTCTCTGCTTAAAGACCTTCAAGGAAAGAGAACTCATCATCAATCCAGCACTAACTTCCATGTCTGGATAGATCTAATGGAAAGGGTTCTTTTTTCCTGACAAACTTCAAATTGCCTCTTTGCAATTTGCTACTGGTTCTGCTCTCTGTAGATAAACAGAACAGGTCTAAACTTTCTTCCACATGACAGCCCTTTAAATTCTTGAAGACAACTATAATGAATCTTTACTTCAGGCTGAACATGTCCAGTTTCTTCTACTAATCCTAATACGACCTCATAGATGGTCACCATCCTGGGTCATCTCTGGATAGACTCTAGCTAATAATTGAAGTTCTTGTTAAACCATGGCAGCCAGAAATGAACAGGATATTATAGATGAAGCCTGATGAGGGAATGGTACAGTGGACCTAATACATCCCTATTCCTGGAAACTATACATTTCTTAACGTAGCTCAAGGTCACAAGTAACTTTTTTGATAACTACATCACACTACTATATCATATTGAGCTTACAATCCACTAAAACCCTGAGATCTTTTTGTAGAGAAACCATTATCTATCCATGCTTCTGGTCTCTTGTACTGTGGAAGATGAGTTTTTGTACCACATTGTAGGCCAAGCCTGACTTAGGCCAAGTTCAAGTCCAGGTTTAGAAGAAAAGAAGACCATCTAATAGTTAGGAAAAGGATGTTTACCTAACTATAGTTTGAAAAACATGTTCAGTAAAGTGAAAGCATTGATAACAGTTGGATGCAGCTACCCTAATTATGCACCAAGCTGGTTGTTTAGTAAAAGGCCTGAGTAAAGAAGCTCTGATTCCTCATTTACTAACTCTTATATCTAGGCTACAAGGAATCTGTGCCAATGACCTATGTCATAGTCCATGGGGTAGCTTAAGGAAAAGTTTGCCCAGTCTATGTGCTAGCACACTATGAAATAATGACTTTATCACAGAAGTAGTAAAACTTTGAATTTGTACCATTGAATTTTATCTTATTGGAGATTAAATGTCTGACTCATTTCATTTAGACAATAGTTCTGATATCCTTCCCAATTTTATGTCATACAGGAATCTGATGAACATTTCTTCTATGCCTTAAGTCACTAATAAAATGTCAGATGGCATAGGGCCAAGCACAGAGCCTTGAGAGACTCCGCTGCAGCCATATTGACTCTTCTGCAATGTTGACAATGAATTATTCACAACTCTATCAAACAGCTCCAAATCCACATATAGATAATTGTATTATCATTTAACCAATATCTCTTCATGTTCTTAACTAGAATAGTCTCAAGTATTTTATCAAAAAGATTTTTTAAAATCTAAATTAAAAATATAACTATATATAACTATATATACATATATACATTAAACCATCCCTCATCCATCAACTTCTTTAGCAACCCTATCAAAGTAGGAAAAGAGGTAAATAATATAAAGTGGTTTCTACATGATGAAGGCACACATTCTTCAAAATTGCTATTTACCTTTCTAAATATCTCCCAAATAGCTCTTTAATGATCTGTTCTAGAATTTCCACAGGAATTGAAATCAAGTTCATTGACCTTAGGTTATAGACTATTCTCTTTCCTGCCTTGAAAACTGAGGTATTTGTCTCTCTCTTTTTTGCCTAATTTTACTTTTTATTATTATAAACTTAACATGCAATAATCTCCACACACAAAGAAAAAAAGATTATATATGAAAACGCAAATCTCCCTTATGTTTATTATATTGTTTTATGTAACAAAACTAACACAAAGCAATAGTTCTGAAACTGTCCTGCTTATCTGTGTCTCTTTATTCTATTCCTTTCTATGAATTTCTAACCTTCTGTGCCTCAAATTGCATTTTTCCTTTTTCATTAGTTTTCTAAAATAACCATTTTTGTAGCTTTATTGATACATTGAATCTGCATATTAATTTAGATAGTGTTTATGTTTTATTATGTTCTTGTTTTGTTGCTATAACTAACATTTATTTCTAATATTACATTAAATAACAGTAGTGATAAATGCGTATCCTTGTAGAAGTGCTAAGTAAATTTGCATCTAATGATGTATTCATGTGGAGTTTTTATTTTGCCATAATTTTCAAAATATTGAACAAACTTTGCATTATTGGTATAAAGGCCACCTAATCATAGTGTATAATTATTTAAATATGTCTTTGTATCCTCTTTGCAAATATTTTATTCAATATATTTGTATTGATATTCTTTAGAATATTATTCTGTAGTTTTTTTTCTTTTCTTTATCCCTCCATAGTTTAGGTATCAAAACCATACTTGTTTCATAAAAAGAACTTGATATAATCCCTTCTTTTCCTGTTTTATCAAATAACATATAATATTGGAATTAATTATTCATTGAATATTTGATATCATTAACCTATAAGTCTGTTTAGTCCTGGATTACTTTTCCTATAGAGTCTATTTATGGTTTGCTTGTTTTTTTCTGATATATTATTAAATTTTCTATTTCTTATTCCGTAATCTGCATATTTTATTCTTTTGTGAATATTCATCCATTCTATTTAACAATGCTATTAGCATATAATGGGCAAAATAATTTTTAACTTTACCTCTCCCCTTCTGATTTTCCTCCTCCTTTTCCTTCTCCTCCTCCTCATCCTTTTTTTCCTCTTTCCCTTTCTCCTCCTTCTCTTCCTCCTCCTCTTCCTTCTCCTCCTGCTCCTCCTCCTTCCTCTGCTTTTGCTTCTTGTGCTTCCTTTCTCTCTCTTTCTCTCTTCTCTCTCTCTCTCCCCACATGTCCCCTAAATCCCCTACATTTTATTATACTATCATTTTTTCTTTTGCATATATTTCCTGTTAAATTTGAAATTATGTATTTGTCCTATGATTTTGAACCAATTCATTCTTTATTATTAAATTATTTAGTGCCTGAGGTTAAAGCATTTCTTCAACATTTCTTTATTAATTGTAATTTTGACTGTGTTGTGATTGGTAAAAGATATGTTTCGTTTTTTTCTGCTTTTGTGCATTGGTCCATGAGGTTCTATTCCTTTTGCATCATTGGCATTTTTGTATATGTATTTTGTACAGTTAAGAAATATTTAGATTCCATTTTATTCCCATTCCGTAATTGTCATAGATCTATCATATCTAACTTTGTTAAAATTCTATTCAGTAGCTTAGCTACTTTTCAATATTTTTGTTAAATCTGTTTAGCTCTAAAAGGTCCCTGAAATTGCTCTAAAATTTCTTATTATCTCATGGAGTGACTGAGTTTTGTTTGCTCCATTCCATTTTTCTGATAATCCACTACTTGGATAATGATTTCTACCTTCTGTTATAAGTTATTTATTCTTCTTCCATTTTTTTTCTTTTTGTATCTTTCATTTCACTTTTAAAAAAATCTCTTACTTAACTTCTTTCAGATATTCTTGCAGTCCTGTAGTCAATTTTTCTTTTCTTTTGAGGCTTTGCTTCTACTTGTTGTTCTTCTCCTGGGTTTACCTTTTGCTAATATCTTAATTCAGTGGTGCTTTTTTCCAATATGTTTTGTATCTATCCTATTTACTTGTATCTCTAGCATCAGTTCCTTATTTGGCCTTTTGTACCAGGTTTTACCCTTTCATTCACTCATGCATGACAGAGTCATGTCCTATCTGATTTTATCTCACATTTGAAGGTTTTCTGACACTGGCTTCCACCTCTTCTGCTATTTCTGTGCTTACAGGTCTGACAGACTTCAGGCCCCTCTAGAGTACTTACAATTAGAGCTTCAGGTTTCAAGACCCAATAGATTCATTCCAATCAAAGTAGTTAAGGTTCCCTTGAAGCATACCTAGCTAAAACACTGAAGATCTCTTGCCCTGTAGGGCATCCACAGTCATGTCAGGCATCTGATTCTCCTAGATCAATGGACAAACATTGGAATGTTTCAGGACTTTTTTACCTATGCTTATACATATCTGGTGCTTACCTGATGGCATCCCTCTCCCAGAGCTCTAGTCTTCTGGTTATAATTCTATGGAGTTCTGGGAGATCTTCTTTGAATTTCTTGACCATCTTGCTATGTGGTGCCCTGTTTGATTTTTGATGGAGTGCATGAGGGGAAAGTTGGATTCTCATGTGATTTTTTTTTCCTTACCTTACCATCTGAAACTACAATTGTTCTCCAGTCTCATGGCATCTCTCCCATTTTCCATGATCTTGCAAACTGACAATGCAATTTCATCATTTATTAATGAAATTATGAAATAGGGCAGGTATACCTGTTTTGTTTTTTTTTTTAATACTCACCAAGAAAGACCATGATAGCAGTGAGAAGTAAAGCTGCAACCACACTTTAATAAGGCATAGATGATGTAAAGGGGCAGAAGGTGGTACATAGAATATAGAGATATACAGCAAAATAGGGGTACAGAGGCAGATGGCATGCGGACAGAGAATGGCGTACTGAAGGAAGTCAGTCAGTATGGAAAAGAGGATGGAGAAAGGAGAGGTGAGGCACAGTGAATCACTCCTATAATCATGGATTACAGTTGGGAGTACTCAGTAACATTGACCCAGCAGAGATAGGAATGTGCCCAGGGAGCAGGAGTTTAAAGTCTCATTTTTATAGGGCTTTTGGAGAGAAACAGATGGACTCTTATTCTTGCCACCTTTGGGTTGGTTCATTAACACATCCAAATTATCTCAAAGTTGTCTTTAAAGTTTAAACTTTAAAGTTAATTTATCTGTGTCATCTCAAAGTTATCAGCACCATTTGGTTTTCTGTTGGTCTCACTATGGACATCTGGAACTTGTCTGAGATTTATGTATCATAAGACCAAAATATCCAGGCAGCAAAGCCTTGATGGCTTCTCTTGATTTGGTACATATTAAAGGATTTGATTTTTGGTTAATATATGAAACAATAAATTGTTCTCCTTTGATCTTTAGTATGTTTTGTATGTGACTTCTAGGTTCCTCTTATTTCTCACCATTGCTACTTTATATTGGCTTCTTATAAACTTACTTACTACACTGACTAGAAGGTCAAGGGGACCAGAACAAGATATAATTTTAATACAAAATGGTTCAGCAATCACATTGGTCAGTTATTTCAATGCCTGAAGATATAGTTCATCTGGTGAGATGGTAACCAGAATTAATCCAGGACAGCTAAATAGCACTGTTTTGCTATCTCTTTCCTTAATCTTATAGAGATAATCCTATAATCTAGAGCTGGAAGATAAATGGTCCTTTAATCCAACCTCCCTTATTTTACAAAAGAGGGAATTGAGATACCTAAAAGATAAGTGACTTGCCCAAGGTCACATTAGTGATAAGACTCAAAGTAGAATTGAACCCAGGTATTCTGGTTCCAAAGTCAATGCACTAGCTGCTGGTGATTTTTCCATTGCAAATAGAATTCTCCTTAACAAAGAAAACATGAGGAAAATAAGAATTGGGTAGTTTTGCTTTCTCTCTGTTGTCTATTATCCCACCCACCTCAACCAAAGGTTCTCTCCTTTCTGTTCTTTCCTTTCCTTTTCTCTTTTTCTCCCAATAGAGCCCCCAAATAACTCTTTTGTTGTCTTTTGCTTTTCTTGACAATCTTATTCTGAGTTCTTGTTTTCCTGACGGTTATTACAGCCCCATTCCATGATCTTATTTCCGTGCTGTTTCTTGGCCTTGTTCCCATCTTCTGTACTTCTTTTTCTAATAAAAGTTAACCAACTTGGTCTCTTCCTACAAATTCCATTTTTCCTTATTGGGATTATTTTCATTTGTGTCTTTAAGATTTGTCGTCCTTAAGTATTTCCTATTCCACCTGAGTTGATTTTCCCTTTTACATTTTACCCCATGAGATACTACTTTTATTCCCTTTGAATCTTTTAACATCTTTCTCAAAATCTAAGATGCATATCATACCATACTTAGATTTTCTTTCATCTCACACACACTCTAGAAGGCAGTAGTTGCTTCCTCCACAGTGCCCATAATTTTCAATTCCTCCCTGTAAGACTCAGATCCAGAATACAATTTCCCCTTGTTCATACCTCTACCTTTAGAAGAATTAAATATCTCTAAGGAAAATCAAGATGTCATTGTTCCACTTTTGGTAAAGAGAGATAGACAGAGAGTTGATGTCTGGAAAATTGAAGTCCCCCATGACTACTCTATCATGCCTTTGTGCCATGTTTGGGATTTTTTGCCCAAATTTCTCATCAACTTCTTCTCCTTTTAGCCTATTTTGCTTGTAGTATATACTTCAATGACAAAATCATTTATTCATCCTCCCATTGACCACTTAAATACTCTATTGTGCTTATCTCTGGTTATTGGATTTTCTTTTGTGAATACATATTTTAAATACACAGTATTATGCCACACACACACACACACACACACACACACACACACAGACACACACACACACACACACACACACACACACACATACACATACACACACATCTTTTGTCTGTCCTGTTTCTTTTGAATAAGATAACGTCCATCTGGAGCCATGGTCTACTCATGGGTTTCGTCCAAATGCGTGTTAGTAAATGTTTAACAATTGTCAGTCAAAAAAAATGAACACATACCACACTTTTAAATTTAATCTGTCAAATTAACATTATTTCATTCACTTTCTTAAGTCTACACAATCAGCAAAACAATAAATAATAAAGTCTTGATTTGTACTGTTTTCTTACATATAAATACTGACACTGAAAACACAACCATCAGCTCTGAAGAGCAGGTTGTTGCTAGCCTTGGAACGCTCTCATTTCATTGCACCACATTTCAATTATGTCTCTGAGATTGACTTTATGTCCTTGCATTTGAACCACTAGATGCTCTTGTTTGTTGCCAAACCTTTGAGCATTTGTGTATGGACGTTTGAGACCAAGAGTTTTTCTATTGATTCTTTTCTTGTTTTATGTCTCTTATGAACTTCTAGGTATTCCAGTTGTTATTTTCCTTCCTTCTTCGTAGCTATTTTCCATGAAATTTTACATGGGTTGTCTTCCTCCTATCTGTGTGGTCTTTGAACAAGTCATTTAATCTCCCTAGGCCTTAGTTCCTTCAATCTGAGGAAATGTAGAAGTCAGTCTAAATGGCCTCAGAGGTCCTTTCTAGCTCAAGACCTGTTCTCTTGTGTGACATGATTTTTATTTAAAACATTTTTGTTTATAAAGATTTTTGGATTGGATGATTCCAAAGATCTGAATTCAAATCTGTGCTCTTCTACTTACTCCCACTTGTAATTATAGGTAAGTTATGTAACCTCACTGAGCTTCAGTTTATTCTGTGAAATAAGGAAGTTGGAATGATCACATAGGGGGAGAGTAATGTATACTAATACTAAGGAAAAATGGAATCAGGTACTAAAGAGTTTTAAGTGCAAGACAGAATTGGTTATGTTTTATCCTCAAAATAATATGGAACGCTGGAATTCCTGAGCAGTGGGGGTGACATGATCAAACCTGAATTTTAGGAATATCACTTTAGCCTCTAGGTGGAAGATAGATTGCAATAAGGAAAGACATGAGGCAGAAAGAACAATCAGAGGCTATTACAAGAGACCAAGAAAGGAGCAATGAGAGGGCCTGCACTAGGAAGTGTCTGTGTGAGTGGAGAAAAAAATGATTATAAAAAGTATCATGGAGGTAGTAATTCCAAGATTTAGCAAGTGATTTTCTCTGTAAGGTGTGAAAGTACGAGGAGTCAAGGATAAAACATCCAGACTGTGAACATGGTGACTGAAAGGTTGGTGACTTTAAAGAGAATTATATCAGTTTAGTGACAGTTAAATCCAGATTGCAGAGGGCTTCAGAGGGGAGAAAGTGAAAGCAACTAATGTAGACAGCTTTTTTTCAAGGAGTTTGGACAAGAAAGAAAGGAGAGATATAAAATTATAGCAAGGATGGTAGGATCTAGTTTTTTTAAGTATTAAGAAGACTTGTTAATATCTGTGGGCAGAAAGGAAGGATCCAGGAGATAGGAACATATAAAAGATGGGGGCAATGCTAAGGAGAGGTTTTTGCTGGAGAAGATGGGCAAAGATGGATTCAAAGATGCACACAGAGACATTAGCCTTTCTGAAATGAAGAGCTATCTCTTGAGCCTAGAACTGAGTAATGAAGGAGACAGTAAGGAATTATGTCAAAAAGCTGTGAAAGAAGAGAATGGTTTCAATTTTCTGGGTATTGAGGTTACAGCAACTGAGAGGGCCAGGGGATGGAGGACAGTGGGAGACTTGAAAAGTAAAGAAGGTTTGAAGCTATCCCTGTACTAAGTTGAATAGAGAATCAATGAGATAACTGAGTTTGGGGAGGAAAAGAGGCTGCAGTAGATAATGAACAGGGCTTGGAGACATGAATATCTGAGTTCAAATACCGCCTCAGATATTTATCAGGGTGACCCTGGGTAACCTCTCTCAGCACCAAATTCATAGGTTTGTTGTGAGGATCAAATGAGATAAGGTATGTAAAGTATTTTTCAAGCTTTAAAGATCTATGTAAATATTAGTCATGATAATGATGTGATGATGTTAAGGATAAGGAGGATAATGGAGTAAAGGGATTGGCTTGATTCAGTGGGGCCCAATTGAGATTAGATAACATAAATTTGTAGTGTACAATAAGAGTGAGTATGTGATTCCCTCTAGTTCTATTCAGCAGCCCATGGGGTGGGTGGAAGGAAGAGACAGGTTCTGGAAATAATGTAATGCTGTGGTTTGGCAAGGCATGAGCAATAATATAAATGGGAGATAGGGACTCTAGAATAGAAGATGATGTAGACTGGAATTGGATAACTAAAGGGTTGAGTCTGTGAAAGTGAGGAGAGTATAGCCTGAGCAGGGGTGATGGCCTGGCAAAGTACTGATGGGTAAAGGGATTGAAATCATAAGGAGGGGCACTTAGGTGGTGCAATGGATAGAGCACTAGCCCTGGAGTCACTTCAAATCTGGCCTTAGACATTTACTAGCTGTGTGACCCTGGGCAAGTCACTTAACCTTGACTGTCAGGAGAGGAAAGAGTTAAGTCTTAGGGCAAGATGGAATTAAAATTAGGCCAGTAAATATGATATCAGAGTTCTTGATTATGGAAGTAGAATACTTGTGGGCCTTGGCAGTCAAAGATGTGACCATCCTTATGTGTACATGAGGTAAAATGGGAATTGGGCAGATTGAGGAATTGAAAGGTTAGAGTGTTTGAGGAAAGATCGACATGCTTGTCAACCCTGAATATAAAGACACAAGTTGGGGGTGGAGAGGGAGAACTCAAGCCAGGCACTGAACTTATTGAGAAATAAGGTAGAGTATCCTGGGATCCAGATAGATAATAGCTATCAGGATCTAGGCTGGGAAATCTGAATAAAGTTAACCTCAAAATAAGAGAGATTACTTCAATGTCTTGGAGTGGCAAAGGGAAGCAGGTAATATTCTATTTTTCCCTTTTGGACCAATTAATCAATCACATTATGTGAGAGAAGAGAAAATCCATGCTGGAAAAAGTGGCCAGGGATCCAGTATCATCCCAGGGTTCCAGGTCTCTGTAAGATCCAAAAGATGGAGCATGAGAGGAAGAGGTCTAAAATAATGGGAAATTTGTGGGCCCTTTTAACTCCATTAAACATATAGTCTTGCAGCTTTTCTGTGAGCAAGTTCTTGCTTGACTAACAGAATTTCCTAGCATGTTTTTGGCCCCCATAAAGTTTCCATGGCCATCTCTGTGAGTTACACTTTCAAGTCAGTTGATTCCAACTTGCTTTGTGACGACAATTTGAGCTCACAGTCTTGTGACATCCGAAGGTTGCCTAATAACAAAATGCCTTTGTTCTCCCCACGAAAGCATGCATCAAGAATCAAAGAAGCAAGAAAAAAGGGAATGTTCCAAGCTATTACTGTAACAATCCAATTACAATGCCTATCAAACTTAACTTCACAGGTTATAGCTCCTAATTGCCTGACAAAAATTGACACTTCAGTCGCAACAGCATAATATAATCAGAGTCCAAATTAAATTTGATCGTGGGTAGAAAACGATGCTATCATTCGGTGGCATGGAAACAGGAGATCAACTAGCATGATATCAGGGATCAGAAATGAAAATTATTCATTAATGGCAATGGTTTCTGATAATGGAAATGACACAGTTCAGACGGCTTCGTAAAAACACTATTAATTAAAAAGATGATAGACCTAACAAGCCATAGAAACTAATAGGAGGTTTCTTTTCTTTCTTTTTTTTTTTTTGGTAGGAAGGGGTAGGGAGAGTGCTTGTTAAGGTGAAGGATGACAATGTTTAAGACCAGAAGTTTGCTCATTTTAGTAGAAAGTATTCCATTGATGATGGACTGAGTTCATTGGCTCTTGCACTAAGCAGCTTTCTCAAGGGGACCATGGTTGAGAAACATAAAAAATATCTGAGGCCATAATATGGCAACGCAGTAAACACATACAGTGCGAGCTATAAAAATGGAAGGACCTAATCCATAAAAGAGAGAGGAAAGATGCACAAGGGATTTTTTTGCATACTGTAAGAAAACAAGTAGAAAGAGAAGTGGTTTTTGTTAGTTTTTTTTTTTCTTTCCTCCCTCTTCTATTCACAATTAAGGATCAGAATTAAAAAGGCACAGAGGCATTAGGAGACATTGGCATATTTGGGGATGAATGAATTGCAGTTGAAAGTCTTTCTCCCTACTACATTCCCAGCTGTGTATATTTTTTATGTGCCCCTTCAGTATTCCTAGTGATTCACTCAAAGAAAATCTCTGCCACTGTATGTGCCTGTCATTGTATTGTTTCATATGTACAGATTTTAAAGGGCATGAACATTTTAAGAAAGCAATTCAAAGTTTAGGTTTTGCCTTTGCATACCCTTTCCCTTGTGTGTCACCTTGTACAAGACTGTGGGTGTGTATATACATATGTATGTGTATATTTACACACATATGTATGTGTATATATACATATATGTATTTGTGTATGTGTATATACATATGTATATATACATTTATGTTTATGTATAATAAACATATAAACAAATATATAGCCATATATACATATATATATAGTAAATGTTATATATTACTGGAAATCAATTATAGCCCATCCATACTCAATCGGTTCATAGTTTTAGACCTGAAAGGAACTTTAGAAAATAGAATATAGGATTTTAAAGATGGAAGAGAATTTAAAGCTCATAAAATCATAGGATGTCAAAGGTAGAAGGGACTTTAGAATCATAGGACATAGACTGTTGGAACTGGAAGAAGCTTTAGAATCATAATGCGTAGAATATTAAGAGTTATAATGGACCTCATAGGTCATCTAATATAATGTCCTCATTTTAAATACAAGGAAACAGGAGCAGAGGAAAAATGTGACTAGTTGAATTTTTAAATGAATAAATATTTAAGTGGATTGTCATACTAGGTTGGAGACACAGTTGCTATTTTAGAAATATGAGATTAGGAAATAATTGTTTGCAAATTAGCTATTTATATTTGTGGACCAAAACTAAGATGGCATTGGTCTGAAGAAGTACACATCAGCAACTTCTATGTAACTTACAGTCAAGAGAGCTGGCTAGGGCACTTGCAAATCGAACAGTCAGAAAACTAGCATGTTTCAGAGACCAGACTTGAACCTAGATTTTCCTCTCTCCAAGACCAGTTCTCAATCTACTGTTCCATATCACCCCTTCCAAAATGTATCAACTAATACATATGTATCATAATTCTACTTTATGGTAGATACTGGTGAAGAAGGTGAAGGAAGACAAAGAGATATAAGGCATAATCTCTACCATTTGGGAATGCAGTCTCACATAGACAGACAAACACACACACACACCTGCACACATGCACACAGGCATTCATGTGCAGAAAGAAAATTGACTATAATCAAATATTCAGATGGATGTGTGATCTTATCAGTTTGAGAGTTTTATCCAGTGATGCAAATTGCAACCCATCCATACCCATCTATTCTGTGGTGTTCTAGGCAATATCTTCATATTAGTTAGCTAATGTACTTGCTAGAGTCCTTCATCAATTACTCTTACCATTGCAAGTGTTGTGGTGGTATGCCAAGAGTTCAGCACTCTGGCTGACTGTCATGTCACCTCAGGACCAACTCATATTCTCTTTTCATTAATCAATTCTTTGATGAAATCTTTTATTCATGTCCTTCAAAATTCCTTTTTAGTTTTATGCTACTTCGGTAATACAGACCCACCAAGATTGGTGAAGATAGGGAAAGAATGCATTGTTCATGATAAGTACCCATTTTTAATGCTCCCACACTCTACTTTCTCTGCTAGATATAATGCCCAAACATTGTGATCATTTTCACCTTTTCTATCACCCCCACCAATTCATGTGCAAGATCTTGGGGGTAAATTAACAATTAGAACTGTTTTAAAGTGAGATGCCTTGTGAAGGAGTGTTTCTATTTTCCAGATGTCTTCCAAGCAGATGTTGGATGAGTACTTGCTGCATATGTTGCAGATGAAAGGGATGGATTGTACAGGCAATTGGGTTAAATAGCCTCTGAAGTTCCTTCTAACTCTTGAGATTCTGATTTTTCCCTCTTGTGAACCCATATTCCTAAGTTTTCTATCAGGACCTTATAGATCATCTAACCCATCCCCTGTGGTTTATGTATGAGAAAACGGAGATACAGAGGAGGAAAAATAACTTGTCCAATGTCACAGAGACCATAAATAGCAGAATCAAGACTTGAATCCACGTTATTCTGAGTCCAAATCCTTTGCTGTTGCTGGGGGTAGGAAGTAGGCTTCCTACCCCACCGCAATGCTTATAGGAGGTCTTTTTTTTTTTCCTAATCCTCTGCATCAGTGCAGGACCAAAACAAAAAGAGGCCCTGACCCAAATTTGATTCAAGGGCATTATTTTTATATGAATTTCAGAAAGAAGTATCAGAAGATTTCAAAGTTTCTCTCAGAGGGAACACACAGGCATGAAATAAAGGCTATTAAGAAAGCAAATCACTAACTTCCTCTTAACAGGGTTGTTGGCCAACCCTGTCAAGGTAGACATTTTGAAAGTTGCATGTCTCATTTTGCTAATTCAATTTCCTCAATGAAAAGAAGCTTCTGTACCACTGAAGAAAAATGTGCTAATAGGGGCATAGATATCCAGATGTTTTTTGCTTGACCTCTGGGATAGACTTGGCAATGATAAGTTCCACATGTAAGCTAGGGAACATCTCAGGCAAACAGAGATACCTACACAAGTCAGTCCATTTATATCACCATTCAATTTCTTGAATTCAGTCCTGCAAAAGAATTTTCTTCTTTTCTCCCCTAAATAAGATTCTCTGTCCCATCTTCCTATTCAATGAGCAACTCTCTTTGTAAACAAACACTGATGGTGGCTATATATCTTAAAGAAGAGCTTCAAATTCTTCAAGTACATAGATGTAGAAGAGTATTATAAAAGATTTCCATACTTGAAATAATTGTTTTGTCTTGAAGATTTTAAGACAAGGGATAAGGAAGGCCATTTGCCATGAATCCAAGAAACTAGCTCAAGTACCTTGATATGTCTGTATTGAGTTCTTTTCTGTTGCTTCCTCTTGAGATGAAGATGACCTTGATGTCCTGAAGATTATGCTAGAGCATTGTAAGCCCAGACATGTCTTATATTGGCTTTGAGTATATAGGCCCAGGCACACAGATTGTATCACTAGGGGTTGCTGTTTAAATGTGATACCTGGTGAGCTCTCTCACAAGAACTATTTGTCTTGTTACTGGATTTTGTGTTTTTCTTAAGACTTAACATATTCGAGGGGTGGGGCCAAGATGGCGGAGCAGAAAGATGCACATATTCTAGCTCTTCCCCCATAGCCCATAAAATACCTGTAAAAAAGGACTCAACAAATTCTAGAGCAGCAGACTCCACAGAATGACAGAGTGAAAGAGATTTCCAGCTGAAGGTAGCATGGAAGGCCTACAGGAAAGGACAGCATAGGACGTGGAGCAGAGCACAAGTCAGCCTTGGCTGCACAGGACTGGGAGGAACAGGACCAAAACAGGCCTTGGGGGTGGAATCCCCAGCAGCAGCAGTGGTTCTCAGATCCCTCAGCCCACAAACACCAAAGTCAACTTCAAAGGTCAGTGAGAAATCTTTTTCAACTGGATGAGAAAGGAGCAGGGGCCTCTTTTAGCCCCAGCCTCAGGCAGGGGCAGCAGTGGCAGCAGCAGCAATGGTGGCAGCTGTAGTGGCGGCAGCAGCAGTATCCATTTGTGGAGCATGCAGTCTAAAATTCATCTGGGTCTCAGCCCTGAGTGGTGGTCCTACCCTCTGCCTAAAGCCCCTGGGGGAACTGAGCAGCTATATGAATCTCAGGCATGAACCAGCCCAGGAGTAAGGAGGAGCCCTGGTGTGACAGATTTGGAGGTGGTTGTGGAGAGGTAATTCTACTACTAGCAGATTCTGGGCAGAAAAGTTGATGGTTGCTCCCAGACCAGTATGCAGACCAGGAGAGGAGTAAACTCCTCTCCCTTGATTGTGCCACCTTGGAGGACCTGAGAACTTACAGGTCCCTACAGTATGCTTTCCTCTTGACAAAGGACTCAAAAGGCAGGTAACTGAATGGGAAAATGCCCAAAAGAAGGGAAAAAAATTAGACTATAGAAGGTTACTTTCTTGGTGAACAACATGTTCTTGGTGAACATCCTTTTGGATGAGGAAAAACAATGCATACTTTCAGAGGAAGTCAAGGCTTCCAAAACCTCCAAAATATGCAGTGGTTTCAGGACATGGAAGAGCTCAAAAAGAATTTTGAAAATCAAGTAAGAGAAGTGGAGGAAAAATTGGAAATACAAATGAGAGCAATGCAAGAAAATCATGAAAAAAACAAATCAACAGTTGACTAAAGGAGACCCAAAAAAATGCTGAAGAAAATAACACCTTTAAAAACAGGATAATTCAATTGGCTAAAGAGGTCCAAAAAGCCAATGAGAAGAAGAATGCTTTAAAAAGCAGAATTAGTCAAATGAAAAAGGAGATTCAAAAGCTCACTGAAGAAAATAATTCTTAAAAAATTAGAATGGAGTAGATGGAAGCTAAGGACTTTATGAGAAATGAAGAAATTACAAAACAAAACCAAAAGGATGAAAAAATGGAAGATAATGTGAAATACCTCATTGGGAAAACAACTGACCTGGAAAATAAATCCAGGAGAGACAATTTAAAAATTATGGGACTGCCTGAAAGCCATGATCAAAAAAGAGCCTAGACATCATCATTCATGACATTATCAGGTAAAATTGTCCTGATATTCTAGAACCAGAGGGTAAAATAAATATTGAAAGAATTCATCGATCACCTCCTGAAAGAGATTCAAAAAGAGAAACTCCTAGGAATATTGTAGCTAAATTCCAGACTTCTCAGGTCAAGGAGAAAATATTGCAAGCAGTTAGAAAGAAACAATTTGAGTATTGTGGAAATACAATCAGGCTAACACAAGATCTAGCAGCTTCTGCATTAAGGGATTGAAGGGCTTGGAATATGATATTCCAGAAGTCAAAGGAACTAGGATTAAAACCAAGGATCATCTACCCAGAAAAACTGAGTATAATATTTCAGGGGAAAAAAATAATAGAAAAAAATAGAGGACTTTCAAGCACTCTTGATGAAAAGATGAGAGCTGAAAAGAAAAGTTGACTTTCAAACACAAGAATTAAGAGAAGTATGAAAAGGTAAATTGGAAAGAGAAATCATAAGGGACTTACTGAAGTTGAACTGTTTACATTCCTACATGGAAAGATAATATTTGTAACTCTTGAAACTTTTCTCAGTATTCGGGTAGTTGGAGGGATTATGCACACACACACACACACACACACACACACACACACACACATATAGACAGACAGCACAGGGTGAGTTGAATAGGAAAGCATCATATCTAAAAAAATAAAATTAAGGGATGAGAGAGGAATATATTGGGAGGAGAAAGAGAGAAATGGAATGAGGCAAATTATCTCTCATAAAAGAGGCAAGAGAGCTATTTCGATGGAGGGGAAAAGTGAAGCTCATTCTGATCACATTTGGCTCAAGGAAAGAATAACATGCACACTCAAATTTGGTATAAAAACCTATCTTACACTACAGGAAAGTAGGGGAGAAGAGGATAAGCAGAGTGGGGGGATGATGGAAGAGAGAGCAAATGGGAGGAGGGAGCAATTAGAAGTAAACACTCTTGGTGAGGGAAAAGGTCAAAAAAAGAGAGAAGAAATGGGGGGCAGGATATGATGGAGAGAAATATAGTTAGACTTACACAACATTGACTATTACAGAAGTCATTTGTGAAACTACACATATATAGCTGATATTGAATTGTTTGCCTTCTCAGTGGGGATAGGTGGGGAGGGAGGAAGGAAGAGAAGTTGGAACTCAAAATTTTAGGAGTAAATGTTGAGAATTGTTATGCATACAACTGGGAAGTAAGAAATACAGGTAATGGGGTAAAGAAATTTATCTTGCCCTACAGGACAAAAGAAAAGATGGGGATAAGGGAAGGGAGGAATGTTAGAAGGGCAGATTGGTGATAGGGGTAATTAGAATGCTCAGTGTTTTGGGGAGAGGGGAGGGGAGAAATGGGGAGAAAATTTGGAACTCAAAATTTTGTGGAAATGAATGTTGAAAACTAAAAATAAATAAATAAACAGTAAAAAAAAAAAGACAACATATTCCATGTGACAATGATGACAATTAATCTTTGTAAAAGTTTTTGTACATTTCTTTTGTTTCAACCACAAGATAGGATTTCTGCCTACTGTGGCAAGTAAGCCAGGAGAAGGTGAGGCAGACAATTTTTAGGCCTCTTTTTCTGGCCTCCTGCCAGGAGATGAGCAGTGCAGTATTTTTAAAATGTTGCTCAGAAACCTAGCAGTCTGTCAAATCCCACTATTGCTTTGGTCCAGTGAGAAAAGGACTTTATATTCTGGGATATGTCTTTGTATAGCTGTTATTATAACTGTGTATCTGCACTTCCCACTTCATCGCTTGATGGTCACTGCAGGACACTGAAGTAGATAAAAATGATAAGACGCTATGGGTGATATCTTTTGACATGAGTATAAGCTGGATTCAAGGGAGGCAAAGTTATTGACCTGATTCTTTCTTCCAGAGTCATTGGAGTCCAGTGGCAAGACAAAAGTCAAGATGACTGGAGATGGCGCAAGATACAATGGATGACCTTGGCATCTTCAAAGTCTAACCAAGTTCTACAACATCTACTTCAGCCACCTTCGTAGCCATTGGAACAAACTATTTTTGTATATCCATTCTTCTGGGGGAAATCTTCACATGCTTGAGGTAGACATCCTCCTAATTCAGTGACAGGTTGGAAGCCTGCCAGTCACCCTCAACCTGGTTTAACCCATCTGCTGAAATGGTTTATCAGGGTGTGGTCACTGTGAATGCTGTAGCTTCTTGGATCCACAAGTAGAAGTTAAGTGAATCAGGTTGACCCCAAAGGTAGAAAACAGGTTTGAAAAGGGCTCAACAGTCATCACAGCAGAGGTACTAATCGTCTCTGATCACCCTACACCTATATTCCATGTGATTATCAAGACAAGGAGTGGGGATCCTAACAAGTTTCAGGGTACAAATTACTGATATGTTATAGTCAAAGGGGCAGGCAAGAACATACAAGTAAATTAAATCATGTGTGTGGGGCTGAAAATTCCTGTTTCCAGGAATCTAGGTTATAATCATAGCTTGAGTACTAGTTAAGTGTTCAACTTGGGTGTCACTTACCCTCTGGAATTTCAGTTTCTTCATCTGTATCAAGAGGTACTAAACTAGATCTTCATCTCTGAGGACCCGTAGTCTTATGATTCTATGCTGAAAGGAGATAGCAAGAGTAAAAGAAGCAGGAAATAGCTCAGAAACAAAGTAAAACAGAAAGAAACAAGGAATATTATGGTCAGACTCCAGACTATAGCTTTGGTATTCATTACATCCCTACCTTCATGTTGTTAAAAAGCATTTGCTTAGCCTAGTTCTTGACAAATATTGACCTAATAGACATGGAATTCTGACTGCTCAAACCTTCTTTGTCACCCTTCCTAGTGCCTGTTCAGTGGCAGCTAGAAGCCATAAGCTTAAAGGAGGAGGAAAGAAAAAAATATCACTGATTTTATTCACTTATCATCATATTTGCTTCCAGAGCTCAAATTCTCAGCCAACCTTTGGAAGGTGACATTCTGCTTTTGCCTCTCTACTAAAGACATTTCAAGACTCAATAGCATTAAATATGTAGCATAGAGATGTGACCACTAAATTCAATGTGATCAACTCTAATCCCCAGAATCATGTAAAAACAATTCTTAGAAGTCTTAATAACATATCAGTGGTAGTATGGATGCTTGCATCTTCCACTTTTGTTCAACAGTCAGTCAACCAGCAGGCACTTACTGAGAACTTACTCTGTGAAGGACCCTGTGATAAATGCAGGACATACAAAAACTTATGATCATTGCCTCAAAGATTTTAGCTGGTGTTACCATACTAAAGAAGCAGGGCAATTTTGCCATGGGCCTGTCAAGTAGTAGGCCTTTCCACTAATGATGATGAGGGTACCATCTTCTGTTTCTTTCTTAGGTTACCTATAGTTAGACTCTACAAGGAAGACAAGTACAACCATTGGGACGAGTATTTGTATTCTGGTCTTCATATTGTAGCTCTGATATATTTGCCAAGAAAAAGAGATTCAGGTGAAAGTTCTGTGTCCAAACAGTGTAGCCATGGGGGAATCTGTTTTCTCAGGTTGCTCTTCCTGTGTTTCTAATTTGTGTTCAATTGTATAATGTACGTCCCTGAAAAGAATCTTGTGTAGTGGCCCGGACTATAAGTTGCTGGAGGCCTTGGGCACAGAAAAAATAGGATAGGGCTGGTCAGTAATGACACACTATTGCCAGGTCAGTGGCAGCACATCCTCGACAATACCTCTAAGTCCTACTCTATTCTCCTGGGCCAGAGGTTGTGGAACCTTTGAAGTCAGAAGTGGCAGGGCTTTAACACAGTAGTTACTAACAAAACAAGGCCATTTGTGCTAAGTGACAAGTGAGTGGATTCTTTCTAGACCCACTACAGCACAGGTGCAGCTGAATGAGAATAGGTCATTGTTAGCCTGCTCCTGCCATAAAATGAAACTATACCAGTCTGGTATTTGTGTGAAGTGAACTCATTCACTGAAACCTTGTGTTGCTCCCTCTGCAGCATTACCTGAATTACTCATGACAGACATTATCCCTCCTTCTGACAAGCTTTGAATCACTTCTCTGAACTCTACCTTACTTTTTAGATCTCTTTATCCAGTGACTTGGCCCCAAGAACAGAATTTTGTCTCTTATCTCTCTATATATTATTGTCTATCTTAAATTATGTTAATTGTTCTTAATGACCAGTGCAGTTAGTCCCATTCCCATAAGGATCAAGTTCCCTATAGTTGTAGACAGTTTACATTTCATGAGGTACACATTCCATCATACAATTTTGGAAAAACTTGAATGCCAGGGCACAGAGTTTGGATTTTTATTTTGTGGGTAGTAATAATGAGAGAATTCTTTATAGATAAAGTTGATATAATTCAAGTGTCTGGGTTCAATAAAAATAGAATCCAGAACTTTTTTCCCTATTGTTATAAGAAATGAGACAGATCATCTTCTGAAGGATAACTATCCCACTTTCCACAGCAGCTATTCCCAATTTTTTCCTTCTTCAATTTTCTTTTTTTAATTTAATTTATTTTTTATTAATTTATTTAACTTTTAACATTCATTTTCACAAAATATTGGGTTCCAAATTTTCTCCCCATTTGTCCCCTCCCCCCACCCCAAAATACTGAGCATTCTAAATGCCCCTATCACCAATCTGCCCTGTCTTCTATCATCCCTACCTTCCCTTGTCCCCATCTTCTCTTTTGTCCTGTAGGGCCAGATAATTTTCTATACCTCTTTCCCCGTATTTCTTATTTCCTAGTAGCTAGAACAGTACTCAACAGTTGATGCTAAAACTTTGAGTTCCAACTTCTGTTCATCCCTCCCTCCCCACCCATTCCCTTTGGAAGGCAAGCAATTCAATATAGGCCATATCTGTGTAGTTTTGCAAATGACTTCCATGATAGTCATGTTGTGTAAGACTAACTATATTTCCCTCCATCCTATCCTGCCCCCCATTGGTTCTATTCTCTCTTTTGATCCTGTCCCTCCCCAAGAGTGTTGACTTCTAATTGCTCCCTCCTCCCATTGCCCTCCCTTCCATCATCCCCCCCACCCTACTTATCCCCTTATCCCCCACTTTCCTGTATTGTAAGATAGGTTTTCATACCAAAATGAGTGTGCATTTTATTCCTTCCTTTAGTGGAATGTGATGAGAGTAAACTTCATGTTTTTCTCTCACCACCCCTCTTTTTCCCTCCACTAAAAAGTCTTTTGCTTGCCTCTTTTATGAGAGATAATTTGCCCCATTCCATTTCTCCCTTTCTCCTCCTGATATATTTCTTTCTCACTCCTTAATTTCATTTTTTTAAGATATGATCCCATCCTATTCAATTCACTCTGTGCTCTCTGTCTCTGTGTGTGTGTGCATGTGCGTGTGTGTGTGTAATCCCACCAACTACCCAGATACTGAAAAGTTTCAAGAGTTACAAATATTTTCTTTCCATGTAGAAATGTAAACAGTTCAACTTTAGTAAGTCCCTTGTGACTTCTCTTTGCTGTTTACCTTTTCATGCTTCTCTTCATTCTTGTGTTTGAAAGTAAAATTTTCTTTTCAGCTCTGGTCTTTGCATCAAGAATGCTTGAAAGTCCTCTATTTCATTGAAAATCCATTTTTTCCCCTGAAGTATTATACTCAGTTTTGCTGGGTAGGTGATTCTTGGTTTTAGTCCTAGTTCCTTTGGCTTCTAGAATATCATATTCCATGCCCTTCGATCTCTTAATGTAGAAGCTGCTAGATCTTGTGTTATCCTGATTGTATTTCCACAATACTTGAATTGTTTCTTTCTAGCTGCTTGAAATATTTTCTCCTTGACCAGGGAATTCTGGAATTTGGCCACAATGTTCCTAGGAGTTTCTCTTTTTGGATCTCTTTCAGGCAGTGATTGGTAGATTCCTTGAATACTTATTTTGCCCTCTGGTTCTAGAATCTCAGGGCAGTTTTCCTTAATAATTTCATGAAAGATGACGTCTAGGCTCTTTTTTTGATCATGGCTTTCAGGTAGTCCCATAATTTTTAAATTGTCTCTCTTGAATCTATTTTCCAGGTCAGTTGTTTTTCCAGTGAGATATTTCACATTATCTTCCATTTTTTCATTCTTTTGGTTTTGTTTTGTGATTTCTTGGTTTCTCACAAAGTCATTAGCCTCCATCTGTTCCATTCTAATTTTGAAAGAACTATTTTCTTCAGTGAGCTTTTGGACCTCCTTTTCCATTTGGCTAATTCTGCTTTTGAAAGCATTCTTCTCCTCACTGGCTTTTTGAACCTCTTTTGCCAATTGAGTTAGCCTATTTTTCAAGGTGTTATTTTCTTCAGCATTTTTTTGGGTCTCCTTTAGCAAGGTGTTGACCTGCTTTTCATGCTTTTCTTGCATCTGTCTCATTTCTTTTCCCAGTTTTTCCTCCACCTCTCTTACTTGATTTTCAAAATACTTTTTGAGCTCTTCCATGGCCTGAGCCCATGGAATATTTATTTTGGATGTGTGGGATACAGAAGCCTTGACTTCTGTGTCTTTCCCTGATGGTAAGCATTGTTCTTCCTTATCAGAAAGGAAGGGAGGAAATATCTGTTCACCAAGAAAGTAACCTTCTACAGTCTTATTTTTTTTCCCTTTTCTGGGCATTTTCCCAGCCAGTGACTTGCCTCCTGAGTTTTCTTTCCACCCCCTCCATGCCTCCAGATCCACCCAGACAGTTCTTGGGGTCTGAGATTCAAATGCTGCTCCCCAGCCTCAGGGCTTTGGGCAGGGGCAGGGCTGCTATTCAGTGTGAGATTAAGTTCAGGTGCTTGGGTGGGGGCAGGGCCACCTCACAGGGCTCAGTTCCCTCAGGGGGTTTATGCAGATACCTTCAACAATGGATCCTGGCTCCTGCCTGCTTGGGGAGCCCCTGTCCACCACCACCCCCACTGCTGCCTCCCAAGGGGGCCTGAGTTATGGGGACACCCCACTCCCCTCTCGACCAGCCAAAGAGACCCTCTCACCTACCCTTGTCACCTGTGGGTGGAGGGACCTGTGAGGCTGCTGGAGATTCTGTCCCTAAAGCCTGCTCGGATATGCTCCCCTTGGTGCCATGCAGCCAAGGCAGGGCTGGGCTCCACTCCAGGTCCGGTGCTCAACAGACATTTCGTTGGTTTTTCAGGGCTCTCTGAAACAGAAATCTCATCCGCTCTGTTATTCTGTGGCTTCTGCTGCTCCAGAATTTGTTGGGAGTTCTTCCTTACAGATATTTTATGGGCTGTGGGTTTGGAGCTAGCATATGTGTGTCTTTCTACTTGGCCGTCTTGGCTCCTCCCCTTCCTGAATTTTCCCATGGATTTGCTTCCCTGCACTCTCTTAGCTGACAACTTTGCTTCATATTTTATGGGGGGAAAAGCCATTGGTATGAGCTCCCTATTCTCCCCTCTTCCACATCTTTTATCATTTAGATGTCTTTTTCCATGATCTCCTCATTCATCCCTGTCTCACATTATGAGATTCACTCCTTACCAAGGCTATTCTGTCTACTTGTTGAAGCAATCCCATTCCATTCCATATCCTTCGCTAGGTTGCCCCCTCTATCATCCCAACTCTTTCACTTATTTTCAGTCACTCCTTGTTTACTATTTCATTGCCTACTGTCTACAAATATATACATATTTCCCTAAGGCAAAAAAATATATGGAAAACAAATTGTATACAAGATAAAAAAATAATTAACAGAGGGAAGGCACTAGAACTAAATGGAGTTGGGGAAGGTTTCTTCTGAAAGATGGTATTTTAATTGAGACTTAAAGTAATCCAGGGAGGTCACCAGTTTGGAGTAGAGAAGGGAGAACATTACAAGCTTGAGAGACAGAGAAAGTGTCCAGTGTAAAGAGATGAAGTGTCCTGTTCATGGAACAACCAAGAGACCAAATAACATGATCAAAGAATACATGTTGGAAAGTTAAATATAAGTTAAATAGTAAAAAAAAAAAAAAAAAAAAAAGCGGGGGTTGGGGGAGGCTAGGTTATGAAGGGCTTTGAATTCCAAACAAAGCATTTTGTATTTGATCCTGGAGTCAATAGGGAGTTACTGGAAATTATTGAGTAGGGAAGTGATATGATCAGACCTGTACACTAAGAGAATCATTGTTGTGGCTGACTGGAGGATAGATTAGAGGGGGATGTGAATCATGCAGACCAAACCCATCAGCTTGAAAAAGCCCTTACTTGATCCTTCAGCTCCTACTAACAGATAACCCTGTATCTCTTCTGCCCTTTGTAGCTGAACTCCTCAAAAAGGTCATCTAAACTAGATGCCTCCACTTTCTTTCCTATCTTTTCTTAATCCCTGACAATTCAACTTATGATCTTATTCCACTGGAACCACTCTTTCCAGTTACTGATGATCTTTTAATTGCCAAATCCAGTGGCCTTTTCTCAATACTCATTCTCTTCGATTTCTCAACAACCTTTGAAATTGTTGTTGTGACTTTCTCTTACTTGATACCCTCTTATCTCTAAGTTTTTTGGACACCACTCTCCTCTGGTTCTCCTCCTACCTACATGACCACTCTTTCTGTCTTTTTTTGCTGAATCCTTCTCCAGATCAGGCTCTCTAACAATAAGTATCCCTCAAGGTTCTGTCCTACCCACACTCCCTACTTCTCTTCTCCCTCTAGATTACTTCAACTGAAAATCCCATCAGCTCTCATAGATTTACTCTGTGCTATTGATTCTCAAATCTACCTATCCTGACCCAGATTCTCTGATGACCTCCAACCTCACATTTCCAAATGCCTGTCAGATATTTCAAAGTAGATTGTCCAAATGACATCTTAAACTCATTATATCCAAAATGGAATTCATTATTTTCCTCCCTAAAACTTCATCACCTATGCTATCTTCTGTATTACTGTAGATGGAAACACCATCCTCCTCTTTTCTCAGATTCACAACCTAGGAGCCAGCCAGCATTCCTCACTATCTTACTCCCCCATATCCAACTTGTTGCCAAGATCCTGTTGATTTAATGTTTGCATCATCTCTACAATGCACCCTATTCTCTCCTCTGCCATGCTAATGAAAGCCCTTATTACCTCATTTCTGTGTTATTGCAATAGCCTATTTGTGGGTCTGCCTGCCTCAGGTTTCTCTCCCTACTCTAGACAATCCTTCATTCAGTCAGAAAAGTGATTTTCCTAAAGTGCAGGTCCAAGAATGTCATCCCCTATTCAGTAAACTCCAGTGGCTCCCTATTGCCATTAGGATCAAATATAAAATTCTCTGTTACATTCAAAGTCCTTCATAACCTAACCCCTTTCTACCATTCCAGTCTTATTACACATTTCTCCTCATCATGCATTCTTTGAGGCTCTGGCCTCCTGGCTGTTCTGTGAACAAGACCCTCCATCTCTTAGTTCCAGGAACTTTTTCTTGTTGTCCCGTATGCCTGGAATGTTCTTCCTCCTCCATTCCAAATACTGACCCCCTTGCATTCCTTTAATCTCAGCTAAAATTCCATCTTTTACTGGAAACCTTCCCTCACCCGTTTTAATTCTAGCATCTTCCCTCTGTTAATTATTTCTTATTTTTCTTGTATGAAACTTGCCTTATATATCTTTGTTTGTATTTTCTCTCCCCTGTTATATTATAAGTTTGTTGAAGGCAGGGAATTATGTTTTGTTTTTCTTTGTATCTCCAGCATGTAGTACACTGCCTAGTATATAGTAGACACTTAATATTTATTGATTATTTGGTTGTTTTATTCTTCCTCAATACCTCTGTTCAAAAGCCTTTAGTGATTTCCAACTACTTTGCCTACCAGGAAAGTTGAATCTCCACAACTTGACACTCAAGGTCTTCCAGAAATCCTTGAAATGATATTTTCAATTCAATTAGATATGCATCTATTAAGTACCTACTATATGCTAGACACTATGCTAAGAATGGGAATTCACATAAGGAAAAAAGATAATCCCTGCACCCATGAAGTTTACAATTTTTTTTAAATATTTTTTCCAATTACATGTAAAAATTTTTAACAAGTTTTTAAAGTTTGTGTTCCAAGTTTTCTCCTTCCCCCTCCATTCCCCTCAATGAATAGTAAGCAATTTGATATAGGTTATACATGTGTAGTCATGAAAAACATATTTCCATATTAATTATGTTGTGAAAGAAAATATGGACCTTTTGGTCCATATCCAAGAAAAATAAGAAGGTTTTTAAAAAGTACACTTTGATTTGCATTCAGATTCCATCAGCCCTTCCTCTGGGAGTGGATAACATTTTTGATCATGGATGCTTTGGAATTATCTCAAATCATTGTCTTGATCAGAGTAGCTATGTCATTCATAGTTGATTATCATACAATATTGATGATATTGTTCTCGTTGTACTCACCTCTCTTTGCATCAGTTCATGTAAGTCTTCCCAGGTTTAATGAAACCATCCTGCTTATTATTGCTTATAGCACAATAGTATTCCATTATAATCATTTTAATAAATTTAACTCATTTGAGAAATAAAACTTTTATCAAAGATACTTATTATTAAAAAAATCCTAACTTTTTGCTTTTCTTCTAATCTTAGCTACATTGGTTTTGTTTATGCAAAAACTTTTTAACGTAATGTAATCAAAATTATCCATTTTACATCTTGTAATGCTTTCTGTTGTTTGGTCATAAATTCTTTTCTTATCCATGAATCTGACAGGTAAACTATTCCATGCTTTCCTAATTTACTTATGCTATCATCCTTTAAGTCAGGTACCCACTTTGACTTTATCTTAGTATATAGTGCTAGATGTTGGTCTAAATCTGGTTTCCAACAAATGGTTTTCCAGTTTTCCCAACAATTTTTTGTCAAATAGTGAGATTTTGTTGCAAAGTTTGGGTCTTTGGGCATATCAAACACTCAATCACTTTATTTACTAGAAGCATACAGTCTAATGAGAGAAGCTAACACTCAAAGGGAAGCTGAAAAGCATGGAGTAGGGCAGGGACATGCCAGGGGATATCTACAGAATAATCTTCTGTGAAGATGAAACTAAGCAGAGCTGCTGATGGAAAATGGAGAATTACTTAGAAAGCTCTGAAAGTTCTGAGCCCTCTATAAAGGAAGACTTCTGGAGAAGTTTAGTGCTATATCTTACAGGCCTCCAGTCATAGGGAATATGTAACTGAGGGGTTTGAGAAGTCATTGAGTATCAAAATCTGAGTCATTTAGTATGGTGATGAGATTTCAGATTATCAGTGTACCTAGAGAGGACATGAGGCTGCATAGAGTAGAAACCTATCAGAACTGTTGATGGGAAATGGAGAGTTACCTGGAGATTATCTTTCTAATCATATTATATTATACTGCTTAACTGACTTGAAGAGAATTTTTACTTACAAATGTTTTCCTTTTACTGATATGTATCAAATATTCCATATCTTTTTAGATAATTTCACAAGCTGTTTCCCCTTCTAAAAAAAAATCATTTCCTGATGGCCAAAGCTTTGTTGACAAGTTTCTCAACAATGAATAAGGCTGTTCTTTGATTGAAAGTTGTCTAAGCTGTTACCAGGTCTTTCCAACTTTCTAGGAATTTCCAGAGTTGTGACTGACTTCCTAACATGAACAATAAATATTTACTAAAATGAATGAAAAGTTGTAGAATAATTTTCCCTTCTTCGGTACTTCCTTTTTCACCCAGTTAGCTCATTTATAGTGTTATTAAACTATTGATGACCAGGAGGTTTCAAATGGATAAAGACCCTTAAAATAGTTTTAAATTGACAAAAACCTTCTTCTATGGCTGTATCTGTATAGGTACCTGTCACATTCAGGCCATTGGTACTGAGGAAATGGGGTGGGGGGTGGGGAAGAGGTATGAAAGCTAAGCCAAAAAGCCATCATTCATTCTGGAAAACTCTTTAAGAGTCTACAGGTCTACTCACAAGGGTACATTCTTTTATTTTTCTATAAGAACTACATATATGCATATATAGATATAGATATAGATATATAGATATACATATATATGTACATCTATATATCTATATCTATATCTATCTATCTATCTATCTATCTATCTATCTATATATATATATATATATATATATATATATATATATATATATATAATTCAACCTTATTAATAGCATTCATCTTTATGTCTCCAGCATCTAGTAGAGGGCCTTGCACAGTGTGGGTCAATAAAGGATGGATATACAAAACTCCATCTGTAATTTCACTGATGTAAGGAACTGCTAGCTGAGGAAACTCTCTCTCCCAAGACTGGTGTAGCACTAATGCGATACCCACGGTAGCCACTATGGATATGCATGCGTAATTCCAGGGTAAACTTTCAAAATATGAACTCTCTTCTTCAAAGACAAAACCTATATATTTATTCAGATAGCAGAAAGCCAAATCCATCATAATAACAAAGAAATCTATACACATAATCAGTGTAGGCAACACAGCCATCCCCAAGCCCATCTCCATCAGACCTCCCCACAAACAAGCCCTCTCTTACTAAAGTTAGCTGCTCTGCTCTGCTCTGCCTGTTGTCTCTCAGCTCTGTCTCACACTCTGCTCTTCTATTCCTGCTCCATACAGCAAGCTCCTCCCATTATGGGCCTCATGTGACTTAAGCTATGGGCTGAACCAAAGCTCAAAGCTGGTCACATGGGCCTATTAAGGGGCAGGGAAGATCTTCAAATTCCCTTACCATTACATTTGGCCCCAAGATCTTTCGGGTCTCTTAATAGGTCAATGGGAGTTTAGGGGTAACTGGTAACAACATAACTTTACAACAATATAATAGGGATAACAGGGATAGAACAAAATAAACACATAAAACAATATCCTAGGGTGGGGGCTTGAGCACATTCCCTCTCAAATGAATGGGACCCAAAATCCCTTGGGATAAGGGGTAAAAGTCCCTTCTTCTACAACTACTTCCTTCCTTGTCTCAAGAAGTCCCATTCAAGGGGTCATTTCTTTAGTTGGTATGTGGAGCTTGGTCAGTGCCAGGTCCAGGGGTGACTTGTTGTAGTCTTGGACAGAGGGTAACATCCAAATTAAGCAGTCAGTCATATACTAGTGGAGGGCACTAATCCTGAGGGAAACAAATCTAGCAAACAGGTTAAACACACAAAGGCCAAAAAGAATGAGGAAACAATAACCAGAAGTAGGGTAAGTATAGCATCAGCCATGCTTCTGGAGTTCATGAATCCACTGGAATTGCATTAATTCCTCTCTTCCTTACTGTAGGGTTTCCCTATATAAGGGAGACCTCTACTTCAATATCTATTAATGCCCTAGTTAAAGTAGCTAAGTAGCTGAGCCATTTTTTCCAGTATATAGTTAAAGTGATATAAAGACTGTAATCCTGTCTGTGTACTTCTTTAATATGAGCTGGGGCTTGATCAATTACCTATTCTCCCTGAAGGTATGATAAACCTGGATATGATGATTCAGGAGTATCTATAGGGACAGCTCTTCCCTCTTCTGTCTAATATGAAGTCCTTTTTCTCGGTATATTTTATATAACTCATTAGTTGGAATATCATGTATTGTTCCCAAATCTATCCCTGCTATTAATAAAGCAGTAAACAATTCTTCCTTTACTAATCTATTCTGACTGTGAATCCACAGGCTATTTGCTCTTCTTTCTTGAGGAAATTTATCTTTTCCCTATTCTCCTAAGTCACTTAGGAGTGAAATCTTATTTTGCACCTCTGAAAGAAAGTGCCCTATTTCTCCAATTAGTAGAGTCAGAAGTGTTTATGAGTAGAAGGAACAGTCCTCACTATCATATTTCTATGAGGAACACTTAAGGGAGTGCTATGATAAGCATAAGCATCTCCAGCCACAATTGCAGTTTTCATTATCTTTTTTTTTTTTAATTTTCTCATACAGTCTCTAAGTGAATAAGGGTCTACTTCCACTAGGCCACATAGAATTAGTGGGATATTGCTTACTGCATCCATCATAACTAAAGCTAACAGATCAATTCCACTGTAACCTTCTTGAATATGATAATCCCTAAAAGATTGTTGCGCAAAAGGATTCTGACTAATACCTCAGAATTTCAAACAATCTATGTTATCTACCATACTCCTCCAAGCCCTTCATCACCTGTTCTCACCATCCAAGATACTAATGATTCTTCCTTTTTTTTTTTTTTTTTGGTGAATCCACTTAAAATATTTGTGACTGCCTCCTGAGTAAATTCCTCAGTTACTTCCTTAAACACTGTATGGCCCCCCTGGCTCTCCTGCTTCCCTCATAGTTTTGGATGCACACACACATTCCTATAAGCCTCTTCATCTAAATTTGTTTCATTTTTCTCCCACACATCTTCCTCCCAGGTGTCTGGGCATGAATCAGGCCCCACAGATGCAGGGGTTGTATTCACTTTCCTGTTGTTAGCTGCCCCCTCCCCATTTTTTTTTTCCTGAGTCACTCTCACATCTGTCTTTTCTGCCACCACCTGATACTTTTTAGCTTGACCTTCTAAAAGAAAGTTCAGGTGCTGTAGCATAGAAAGCCTCCCATGCAAATCAACTAACTCCTTTTTCAACTGAATCTTTTCCTCCAGCAATCTGTCTCCACTTTTACATATAATATGATAGTTTGTTAATAATGTCCATCCTCTTCTACATACCCCTGACATTTCTTTCCCTGGTTCTATTGGTATTCTTTGCCAACATCTTTTAAAATCTCTGGGCTTTCCCTTTCATAGCCTCACTTCCCAGTTTCACAAAATTATGTGCTTTTATCCCATTCTCTCACCAGGGAAGAATGAGGTAAATCCTCCCATCCCAGGATATCCTTTTCCTTCCCTAGAACCTTCCTATCTCCAAGTAGAGGATTATATTTTGTGATCCCATCCTCATCAATATTTGTAACACCAATGTAATACGCAGGCACTATGGATACACATGCATGCTTCCAGGATAAATTCACAAAATATAAACTCTCTTCCTCAAGCAGATAACCAACATTTTTATTCAGATACTAGAAAGCCAAATCCATCATAATAACAATGAAATCTATACAGATTATCAACACAGGGAGCAGAGTCATCCCCAAGCATTCTCTTCATCAGGCCTCCCCACAAACAAGCTCCCTAAAGAAAAATAACTCACTCATGATAGCTGTTTTGCTCTGAATACTCTCTATCAGCTCTACTTCATTCTCTCTTCCTGCTGCACCCTTCCTGTTCCATCTATCCAGCAAGCTCCTCCCACAGTGGGTTTCATGCAACTCAAAACTATGGGCTGGGTCAAAGCTCAAAAAAGGTCACATGGACTTATTAAGGGGCAGGGAACAAAACATTCCCTTACCATTACAGCTGTGACTTGGTCATACAGCCTCTATGAGTCAGAGTTGAGACTTAAATTCAGATCTTCTTGATTCAAAGCAAGTTCTCTATTCATCATGCCAAGCTGCCTTTCAGTTGTATGAGACAGTTTAAATACCACCTTCTTCATGAATCATCTGATCTTTCCTCCTGGTAAGCATATAAAAAATACATTTAAATTTATATAAGAGAGACACATCTTACATATATAGAGAATGCCTCTTTGGGGGGTGGGGCAGATTTATGATTTCATTGATGCAGGAAACCCCAAGCACCTGTGAATACACCCCTTGAACAAGTCAGGAAAGGATGATCATAATCTGTACTTTCCCTCTTAAATTATTGGGGAAAGGTGCTTATGTGGCTAGATAGCTTCAAAGTGATTTCTCCCTCATATAATTTCATAACTCTTTACAATCCTCTAGTGCAAGTATTTTTTAGCTTGTTTTATAGTTATTTGGGAACATGTCTTATCTCCTCCTTACTACATTAGTAGCTCACTAATGGCAAAGATCATGGAATATTTGTCTTTCCCAGCACTTACACAATGTATTTCACAAATTAGGTGTAAAAAAATTAAAAACACCCATTACTGAACATAGGTTATATGTAAGGCCCTGCACTATGTACCAGGGACATGAAGTTAAAAAATTACACAGTCCCTGTCCTTAAGATGCTTACAGTCAAATGTGGGGCAGGTAGCATGGAGGGAAACGTGGTTATATTTGTATGTGAGGGATCCAAAGGAGGTCCTGGCAAAGTGCTGAGAAAATACGAATAATGAATTTTTTAAAAATAAGACATAACTATCATGGGGAAAATGGAAATTTCCCCTAACATATAACCATCCAGGAGTGGGGTGTTGTTTCTTTCACCAGTATCTGCTATGCTTGAAACTCACAGTCTTCCACCCTATTCCAGCATGTGGTACAACCAGTCTCAGGCACTACGCCCAGGGCCAATAGTACCTCAATAGTGACCCTTTCCTCAGGCCTGCCTTTCCACAGCAGCAGAGAAGGGTCAAACTCCCAGGTGAATGAATTACCCACTCTATTTTTATTTTTTTTTTTTTTAAATTCTTATTTTTCCCCAGTTAAATATAAAACCAATTTGAACATCTCTTTTTAAAACTTTGAGACACATATGCAGGCTCTCCCCACACAACCCATAAAATACCTGTAGAGAGGGACTCCCAACACATTCTGGAGCAGTAGAAGTGAAGGACAACAGAGTGGAGGAGATTTCCATCCCAGGGTGACCTGAAAGGCCCACAGGAAGCATCTGTTGCACCGGACACAGAACAGAGCCCAGCCCAGCCTTGGGCACGTGGCTGAGAGGAGGAAACCTCAGGGGTGGAATCTCCAGTCACAGTATTAGCAAATCCCCAGTCACACTAGTAATGATTCGCAGATCCCTCAACCCACAGGCACCAAAGGTCAGTGACAGGGTTTTTTCAACTGGCTGGGAAGGAAGAAGGGCCTTCCCATAGTTCTGGCCTCAGGCAGCAGCCTCAGAGGCCACATCAGGCAGGTGGCAGCAGTTCCCACAGCAGCTCCTACAGCAGCTTGCATCCATTGTTAGATCGTAAAACCCTGGTGCACTGACCAGCCAATTCTTACCTCACCCCTGCTTAGAGGCCCTGAGGCAGCTGATCTTTATCTCACACTGTGCCCTTGCCCATGCAGCTTATCTGAATCTCAGCCCCCAGTGCTGGCTTGGTAGAACTAAAGGCCAGGTGGCTATGAAGAGGAAACTGCTAAAATTCTGGGCACAAAAATCTCTTTCTACTTCCAGACCAGTGTACACACTTGATTGTGCCACCTTGGAGGAACTGAGATCTTACAGATTCCCAGAGTATACTCTACTCTTGAATAAGGACCCAAAACTCAAGTAACTTGCTGGGAAAATGCCCAAAAAAGGAAAAAAAATAAGACTATTTTCTTGGGGAACAGGTATCTTCTGCCATCCTTTTGGATGAGGAAGAACAACGCTTACCATCAGGGAAAGACATAAAAGTCAAGGCTTCTGTATCCCAAACATCCAAAATAAATATTCAGTGATCTCAGGCCATGGAAGAGCTCAAAAAGGATTTTGAAAATCAAGTAAGAGAGGTGGAGTAAAAATTAGGAAGAAAAATGAGAGAGATGCAAGAAAAGCATGAAAAGCAGGTCAACACCTTGCTAAAGGAGACCCAAAAAAATGCTGAAGAAAATAACACCTTGAAAAATAGGCTAACTCAATTGGCAAAAGAGGTTCAAAAAGCCAGTGAGGAGAAGAATGCTTTCAAAAGCAGAATTAGCCAAATGGAAAAGGAGGTCCAAAAGCTCACTGAAGAAAATAGTTCTTTCAAAATTAGAATGGAACAGATGGAGGCTAATGACTTTGTGAGAAACCAAGAAATCACAAAACAAAACCAAAAGCATGAAAAAATGGAAGATAATGTGAAATATCTCATTGGAAAAACAACTGACTTGGAAAATAGATCCAGGAGAGACAATTTAAAAATTATGGGACTATCTGAAAGCCATGATCAAAAAAAGAGTCCAGACATCATCTTTCATGAAATTATCAAGGAAAACTGCCCTGATATTCTAGAACCAGGGGGCAAAATAAATATTGAAAGAACCCAAGAATCACCTACCCAGCAAAATTGAGTATAATACTTCAGGGGAAAAAATGGAATTTCAATGAAATAGAAGACTTCAAGCATTCTTGATGAAAAGACCAGAGCTGAAAAGAAAATTTGACTTTCAAACACAAGAATCAGGAGAAGCATGAAAAGGTAAATAGCAAAGAGAAATCATAAGGGACTTATTAAAGTTGAACTGTTTACATTCCTACATGGAAAGACAATATTTGTAACTCTTGAAACTTTTTTCAGTATCTGGGTAGTTGGTGGGATTACACATACACACACACACACACACACACACACACACACACACACACATAGAGAGACAGAGAGCACAGGGTGAGTTGAATAGGATGGGATCATATCTTAAAAAAATGAAATTAAGGAGTGAAAGAGAAATATATTGGGAGGAGAAGGGGAGAAATGGAATAGGGCAAATTATCTCTCATAAAAGAAGCAAGCTGAAGACTTTTCAGTGGAGGGAAAAAGTGGGGAGGAGAGAAAAAAAACATGAAGCTTACTCTCATCACATTTGAGTAAAGGAAGGAATAAAATGTACACTCATATGGGTATGAAAACCTATCTTACAATACAGGAAAGTAGGGGAGAAGGGGATAAGCAGAGTGGGGGGATGATGGAAGGGAGAGCAAATGGGAGGAGGGAACAATTAGAAGTAAACACTCTTGGTGAGGGAAAAGGTCAAAAGAGAGAGAAGAAGAAATGGGGGGCAGGATAGGATGGAGGGAAATATAGTTAGTCTTCCAGAACATGACTATTATGGAAGTCATTTGCAAAACTACACAGATATGTCCTATATTGAATTGCTTACCTTCCCAATGGAGGTGGGTAGGGAGGGAGGGAGGAAGAAAAGTTGGAACTCAAAGTTTTAGGAATAACTGTTGAGTATTGTTCTTGCATACAACTAGGAAATAAGAAACACAGGTAATGGGGTATAGAAATTTATCTTACCCTATAGGACAAAAGAGAAGATGGGGATAAGGGAAGGGAGGAATGTTAGAAGGGAGGGCAGATTGGTGATAGGGTAATTAGAATGCTCAGTGTTTTGGAGAGGGGGGAGGGGAGAAATGGGGACAAAATTTGGAACTCAAAATTTTGTAGAAATGAATGTTGAAAACTTAAATAAATAAATATTAAAAAAATAAAACTTTGAGTTCCAAATTCCCTCTCTTCCTCCCTCCCTATCCAATTTCCATTAAGACAAACAATTCAATATACTATACATGTGCGATCATGCAAAACTTATACATAACAGTCATGCTGTGAAAGAAAATAGATGAAAAAAACAACAAAAATAAAGTAAAAAAATATGCTTCAATCTGTTTTCAGATGCCATCAGTTCTTTTACTGGGATGGATAGCATTTTTTCATACTAAGTCCTTCAGAATTGTCTTAGATAATTGTGTTGTTGAGAATGGCTAAGTCATTCAAAAGTTCAATATTGCCATTACTTTGCATACAGTACATTTTGCTTTGCATTAGCCCATGCAAGTCTTTCCAGGTTTTTGCTCACCTTTTCTTATAGTATAATAGTATTCCATCATAATCACATACCACAACTTGTTCAGCCATTCCCCAGTTGATGGATATCCCCTCACTTTCTAATTCTTTACCACCAGACAAGAACTGCTATAAATAATTTCGTACACATAGGTCCTTTTCCTTTTTTGTTTTTTATTTCTTTTGGGATAAAGATCTAATAGCGGTATTGCTAGGTCAAAGGGTATGCATGATTTTATAGCTCTTTGGGCATAGCTCCAAATTACTCTATAGAATGGTTGAATCAGTTCACAACTCCACCAATAGTACACTTATGTGTCAATTTTCCCCACATCCCCTCCAACATTTGTCATTTATCTTTTATGCCCTTTTAGTATATCTAATAAGTATGAGGTAGTATCTCAGAATTGTTTTAATTTGCATTTCTCCAGTCAATAGTGAGTTAAAATTTTTATATAGCTATATATAGCTTTGATTACTCCATCTGAAAACTGATTATTTTTTTTGATCATTTATCAATTGGGGAATGACTCTTATTTTTGCAAATTTGACTCAGTTCTCTATAAGTTTGAAAAATAAGACCATTATCAAAGAAACTTGCTTTGAAATTTTTTCACAGTTACTATCGCTAACTCTATTTCCCTCCATCCTATTCACCATACTTCCATTTATTCTTTTCTCTCTCCTTTCACACTGTCATGCCTCAAAAACCTTTTGCTTCTGACTACTCATCCCTCAAAATGCCCTCTCTTCTATCACTCCTTCCCTTGTTCCATTCCCTCCTACTTTTCTGTAGGGTAAGATAGATTTCTATGCTCAGTCATGTGTATGCTATTCCCTCTTTGAGCTAATTCTCCCCCCCACCTTCTTTCTCTCCATTCAAGAAATTTTTTCTTACCTCTTTTACATGAGATATATTATCCCATTGTAACCTTTTTTTTCTCTTCCTCCCAGTATATTCCTCTCTCACCCTTTAATTTTCTTTTTTTAGATATCATGCTTTCATATTGAACTTACATTTGTGCTCTCTGTCTACATATCCTCTTTCTAAATACCCTAATAATGAGAAAGCTTTTGTGAGTTACAAATACCATCTTTCCATGTAGGAGTCTAAACAGTTGAGCCTCATTAAGACCATTATGATTTCCCTTTTCTGTTTTCCTTTTTATGCTTCTCTTCAGTCTTGTATTTGAAAGTCAAATTTTCTATTCAGCTCTGGTCTTTTTATCAAGAATGCTTGAAATTCCTATGTTCATTTTTCCCCTGAAGGATTATACTCAGTTTTGCTGGGTAGATGATTCTTGGTTATAATTCCAGTTACTTTGCCCTCCAGAATATCATATTCCAATCCCTCTAATATTTCAATGTAGAAGCTGCTAAATTTTATGTTATCCTGACTGGGGTTACACAGTACATGAATTGTTTCTTTCTTGCTGCTTGCAATATATTCTCCTTGACCTGGGAACTTTGGAATTGGGCTATAATATTCCTGGAAATTTTCATTTTGGGATCTCTTTCAGGAAGTGATCAGTGGATTCTTTTAGTTTCTATTTTTCCCTTTGGTTCTAGACTGTTAAGACAGTTTTCCTTGATAATTTTTAAAAATATAATGTCCAGGCTTTTTTTCAGTCATTGTTTTCATGAAGTCCAATAATCTTTAAATTACCAATCCTAGATCTATTTTCCAGGTCAGTTGTTTTTCCAATGAGATATTTCACATTATCTTCTCTTTTTTTCCATTCTTTTGGTTTTATTTCATTGTTTCTTGATTTTTCATAAAGTCATTAGCTTCCATTTATTCCAGTTATTAAGGAATTATTTTTGTCAGTGAGCCTTTGGACCTACTTTTCCATTTGGCCAATTCTGCTTTCTAAATCGTTCTTCTCTTCATTGTATTTTTGGACCTCTTTTGTCATTTGGCCTACTCTAATTTTTAAGGTACTATTTTTTTTGGCATTTTTGTCTCCTTTGCCAAGTTGGTGACATTTTTCTCAAGATTTTCTTGCATAACTCACAATTTCCTTCTCAATTTTTCGTCTGCTTCTCTTACTTGATTTTTCAAATCTTTTTTGAAGCTGCCTACTTTTGTAGCACGACTACAACTGTGGCTAGCATGTGTTTTGCACTGAAGCTGCAATAATCACATACCCACTCACCCATCCAATTCAACATTTTCCCCAGGGAGAGAATTCCTGTTGATAGCTTTGATAAAGAACAAGGTATCCAGATTTTTTTGTTTTTCTTGGAAGTTATGTTTTTCTGCTGTTCACATAGAGGAAGCATCATAGATTCAGAATTGCAAGGGACTTCAGAAGTCATTGAATCCAGCCCTTTTGTTTCATGGATAAATAACTAAGGCCAAGAAGAATTACATGACTAGTAGTATTGTACCACTCATAAGTATCTGAGGTGAGATTTGAACACAGGTCTTCCTGACTCAGTAAAATGTCACCAGGGTACACATTCCTACTAAACAATAGGCAGAATCCAAACAGTGTGATGATGAAGTTATAGACCATGGCCCTACATTGCTTCAGTCAAAACATTTTTTAAGAGTTACATGGCATGGAACTTGGAACGGATATCCTTGCTTTCTATTACACAGAGCCTACTTATTGGGTTGTAAAATCTAAAGGGGAGTAACACTTGAACTCAAATAGTTATGAAATCTTGACAGCAAAAACAAATTTTAAAAAACAATTTTGTGGTTTAAACATTTCTAGAAATTCTTCACATCCAAACTATGAGGTAAAACACCTTGAATACAACTAATTTCCCCAAGTCACCAAGAGTAATCTTCACTTAATGAGGTGATGTTCAAAAGTTGTTGCAATAAAGCCATAATCAACCTTAGCCTGTTTTCTTATCTTCAATAGAACCAAATGAATAGAGCTTTTTCCCTTTCATAACCCTTGTCTTGTATGTCCAGTGACGGAATGCAAGTGAATCTGGGTACTTTCCATTCAATAAGCATTCAGAAAGCATTTTGTATGTAGATACAAAGTGCAATCTATTGTGCTAACCAATGAGGGAGCTGTGAAGTTTAACAAAGATATGATTCCTCCACCCATTAAGCATATAATGTAGTAAATATGTAACTGATATGTGGGGTAGACACCCACGCTGTAGCAATTCATGCTTCTCCAGCTCTCAATCTCCCAACTCATTTTTATGTACACAACCAGCCATTCACAATAGTGGCACATGAATCAAATATTGATCTTCAACATAATAGTTTAATTAATAAGGCATAAGAGATAATAACAGCATAGGTTCTCATAAGTTAAAACAAATACATAAAAAATTATATCCCTGTCCTCACAAAAGCTTGGGTCATGTTCTCCCACCAATGCATTCAGTACCTATAGAGGAGAGTGAGGACAAATTAACAAAAACCTGCCAAGGAAGCACATGAAGGATAAGAACCCATGAGCTCAGGTGAATTTGCAACTCTGAAAATATCAAGTTTGGTATCCTCTTTCTGTCTCAGGTACTGAGTTCCTTGATTAATATAGCTTTTGTGTTAATTAGATGCATTCATCCTCTGTTAAACTGGGTTGATCTACAATGCATTTGATTAACATTTCATTGAGAAAGATATCTCAGCCAAACTAGCTGATCTGCCAGGTCACATCTCTGATTCTTTATTTTCAATATGTACTTCTGTTGTTTTAAGACTTACTCATTAACAGCTACCATATCTATTACTTCCATCTTCAAACTTAACCAATGCAACTCAGAAGTCTATACTTTTACCTCTCTCTCTCTCTCTCTCTCTGTCTCTGTCTCTGTCTCTCTCTCTCTCTCTCTCTCTCTCTCTCTCTCTCTCTCTCTCTCTCTCTCTCTCTCTCTCTCCTCTCCCCTCTCTCTCTCTCTCCTTCCCTCCCTCCTTCCCTCTCTCTCCCACCCCTCCTCTCTCCCCACCTCTCTCTCTAGATCTATAAAGAAATAAATTATACTTATCCAAAAACTACACAATTCTGATCACATCTCTCCACTGCCAAATATTGTCACGTACAAAATTCAGTAACAACTGTCCCAGAACTGTGAATCAGAATGTAACTTTTTGCAGTAACTGATCCAGAATGACATCCATAACTCAACTACAACTCTTAAAAGGTAATACCTTATAGAGAGATAAGCCATGAAAGCAGAGAAGCATTGATATACAATATGAGTTTGACATGTCAGGGAGTGGAAATTTCATTATTAATTAGGGTCAAACCAGTTTTCTAAGGGGAGAGAAAAACCATTCTTTAGGCCACCAAGGGATCCTTTACCATTCAACAAACAACTTTAAGAAGAGATTAAGCTAAATCTGGGCCTAACTGTGAAGTCATTAGGTAAAAGAGCAAGAAAAAAAATGTTCACCAGCCTTTGCTGCTCCTCATTTTTTTCTCAAGTTCTGGCTGCTTAAGTGATTTTCTAAGGTGTTCAGCAGGAGTTTATCTATGCTCACTTTATCATCTACCACTTTCTGGGCCATAACTGTTAATTTTGGTTCCAGGAGACAACAACTCAACTAAATTCATTTAGATATCAGTATGGCCCATGATGGTTCCAGAACAGTTTTCTAAAAAGAGAACATACAGTTACAGTTAATCTGGTCTGAGAAGAGCATATGATACTAAAATCTACAAGTTCTTACCCAATTTCCTTGATATTAAAATCTACAAGTTCCTACCCAATTTCCTTGAGGTGCTAAATTTATTAACAGGAGATTGTTTCCAGAAAACCATCTCATATTAGTAGATAGGAAGCTTTTCCACAAACCCAAATTTTTGTTTGATTTCAGAACAATCTTATCACTTCAATATAAGTATGTTTCTAGGCAGACAAAATCAGTCCAAATGGGATCAATCGTGGGAAAAACCACAGAGGCTATATTGTAGAAGATGGTCCTAAAATAAACAGGAAGCATTCTTCCACAGTGATGTGCTGGGGAAAGTACTAACCCAAGAATCAAGAGAATATGGTTCTAAAGTCCCAACTCTACCATCAACTTGCTGTGAGATTTGGGGAAAGTAATTCTGCCTCTCTAGTTCTCATTTTTCTCATCTGTTAAATGAAGCAATTGGACTAAATGACTTCTTAGATTCCTTCCAGGTTTAACATTGCGTTACAAAATCAAATATTCTAGTTCTGACATCTTACATTCTATGATTTTTAAGTTTCTTCTAATTCTAATATTTTATGACTATTATTCTATGTAAGAATCCAAAATTCATATATGTGAAAAGGCATTTTTAAATGAAAGACATATTCTGTGCTTTTAAAAAATTAACTATTTAAGCAATTATATGCTACATACAGTGATACACTCCAGACCTACAAATTCAAATCAGAAAGAGTCTTTGTTCTCAAGGAGCTTACATTCGATCTATTCTATGTAAGACATTGTTCTTAGTGGGGTTTACACTGTATGTTTCTGAAGGTCTTTTTACGAATGAGACTGGCCCAGCAATATCCAAAATGCAAGCAGGGCTATTGGAGATGACTACTAGAAGAGGAGGCAGATGGCAAAACTACTTGTTGCTAGGTTGATATAAGATTATACATTAGGGATACATAAATATAATTATTTTTATTTCCTTTAAGACACTGTCTCCAGTTTTCAAGCTAATATGGACCAATCATCATTTGGTCATACTTCAGGAAGTTCAAAAAATGTACCTTTTTGTGACTCAATAGCATATGGCAATGCACTGAATGGTACATCAAGAAAGATATGTACAGTCCTGAGATCAGCTTTTCCTGCTCATCTACCGTCTCATTGAGAAGCTTAGGCCATCTGATGCCCAGGGGTTGACATGATAATCAAGCTCAAAAGGGATTTGGCACTCCTAAAGCAAACACTTCCACTTGCCAAGATCATTTGGCTCACACAGCTATCTGGGCAGGATTGGAGGTGGGCCAACCAACAAGCAGCAACCAGGAAAAAAAAAAGACTCAACCCAAGGTTGTGAACATTTCTAGAAGGTATGAGTTTTAAATCAGAACCTTCAGTCCATGTAGGAGGCCAGATTGTATCCCCCAAGGGAATCACATCTGTCACCTCTGCCTTCTGTTCCCAGAATATTTTCCCACCTGTTATGAAGAATCACAGAATATCAAAAATGAAAGAGATCTTAGAATCACAGAATATAGAATTTATGAGCTGGAAGTAGTGTTCAGAATCTTAGAACACAGAACATCTCTAAGGACCTTAGAGATCAGGTAGTCTCTCTTCTCTCATTTTATGAAGAGCATATCTCACAGAGATTTGCCTAAGGTGACACAGCTAGTTAGTGGCCCTGGATATGCATGGAAGTAAAATTGACTGCTAGTCTGTTGTTCATTACATGACATTATAACATGCCTATAGCTGTTCTACTAAGTGGCTGGTCTAAGTACTGCCTTCCCATCATCTGTGCAGTAGGATATGCAAGTCAGAGATTTCAGAATTGACAACAATATGGGTAAAAGTGTGGCAGTATGGGAATATTAATTGTTCCCCTCCTATAGAAAAGCCTTGCCACAATGAACTAAAGGGAGAAGCTTAATTTGCTAAGTCTGTATTACAAGTGCTTAGGAGGACCTTTAGTAAGTAATATAAAATGTCATCTAAATCGTTTGAGTACAATGAAAGATCATGCTAGAAAATCTGAAATGTAGTTGTACACACTTCTGAGTTTTAAATGGAATATTTTTAATTTTTATTTATTTTGTTAAATACTTCTCAATTACATTTTAAATTTTTTAATATTTTTTCTAAAATTTTGAGTTCAAGATTTTCTTTTTTCCTCTTTCTTCCACCCTTTGAGAAGGCAAGCAATATGATATCAGTTATACATGTGAAGTCATGGAAAACATTTCCATATTAGCCATGTTACAAAAGAAAAAATACACAACCAAGAAATATAAAGAATGCTTTTTTTAAGGTATGCTTCAATCTACACTGAGAGTTCATCAGTTCTCTTTCTGGAGATGAATTATATTTTTTATCATGGGTCCTTTGAAATTGTCTTGGATCAGTGTCTTAATCAGAGCAACTAAGTCTTTCACAGGTGATAATCTGTTACTGTATACAACATTCTCCTGGTTTTGCTCAGTTCACTGTGCTTCAGTCCATATAAGTCATCCCACATTTTTTCTGAAATGATTTCCCTTGTCATTACTTATAGCACAATAGTATTTCATCACAATCATATACCACAAATTGTTCAGCTATTCCTCAACTGATGGACATCCCTTCAGTTTCTAATTCTTTGTCACCAAAACAAAGAGTTGCCATAAATATTTTTGTATGAATGTATTTTTACAGCTCTTGATGGAGAGGAAAGAGCATTGGAATTGGGGACAAAAAAAATGGAGTTTAAATCTCAGTTCTAACATGAACTGGATGATCTGAGCAAGGGATTTTACCTCTTTCAGCTTTGATCTTCTGAAGAAATATGATTTTGGATCCTGCAACCAGTAAGAAGGAAAAAAATGGTGCTACTGTTGCTGTTTTCTGCAAACTATTTACTCTAACATAAAAAAGGAAATATCCAACAGATATGGAGTAACTAAAGATGAATATACAATGTTAGAATACAGAAACGGTGCACAAAATAAAAACCTCATGAAATGTAATGGAAAAACTGAAATATTTAGAACTTCTGCTCAGTATTCACACCATCAAACCTTGCTGCATGGTTGAGAGTAGGGCAAGAAAATTAGTCAGTTCAAATGATCTCACAGGCTTATGTTTCAGGATCTGATTGTGGTTGTGCCTACCTGGTCCCCCAGTGGGAGTAACTCAGTCTGAGCCACCCCACAACCCCAAACTGGAGGAAGACTCTGTGCAGCTATAGAAAAAAAAAAAGGAATGAGTACAACCTAGGGAAGGAGGGGTAAGGGTATGGGGAGAGAATGCATTAGATGGCAGCATAGTACTAACTAAAAAGAAAGTTTAAGAGCTTCCACATCTGACTGAGTGAAAAGGAAAGAGAAACCTAGATGGAGTCAGTCTTCTCCCTATAGAGTTTGCTCTGGGTAAGGATCTAGCCAGGCATCCACATCTATGATAGTAGAAAGCAAAGGTTGCCTAGCCTTGGTAGGGTATGTTAGTGCGTGGAGAGGGGGATATCTGTTTCTGTAACAGTGGAAGGGTGAAGGATCAAGAATGAAGAGGACAACTGATAATATAGAATAGAAGATGGTAAATATTACCTAAGAAAAGGATCTCTGAATATTGCAGTAAAAATGAACATAAATATCAATAATGACAAGAAAATATTAGTTTTGTTTTTTAAGAAGAAAATGTAATGAAGCTACTATAAAAAACTGATATGGAAAACAGATCAAGGGGAAAAAGATCATAACTACATAATTTGAAAATTATGAACTCCCAACAAAAAAAACTGAACTTCAAGAAATCATTTGTCCAGAAAATTCGATAAACATGTTAGAAACAAAGTGCAAAGCAAAATTGAAAAAGAATCCATAGATCATACTCTGAAAGAAAATCCAAAACAAAAGCTCTCAGGAATATCAAAACCAAAATCCAGAGATTCTAGATTGAAGAAAAAAATACAGCAAATATCCAGAAGGAAAGCATTCATGTGCCAAAGAATCACAAACAGGATTACACAAGACTTTGCAATTATCATCATAAATGAAAGGAGATGTTGAGATATGATATTCAAAAGGCAAAAGATAAAGCGTACAGCCAAGGACTTACCCTGAAAAACTGAGTACAAACTGAGATATGGGAGGGAAAAACCTATAATGGAATAGGAATTCCTGATGTAAAGACCAGATTAGAATAAAAGCTTTGGAATTCAAATACAAAAGTCAAGAGAAAACCTAAAAGGATACACACATGGTCTAAAAAAAAAAAAAAGGACTATATAATGATGAAGAACTCACATTCCAATAGGGGAGAAGAATCAAATTTCTTTCTGACCACTAATATATTCAATAGTCATGAAGAGAGCTAAATAAGACAAAGGATGTAAGTGCTGATTTGTTTTTTGTTTTGTTTTTTTTTAATGGTAATATAACAATCAAAACAAGGAGGGAGAAATATTAGGTAAGAAAAGAGGAAACTTGGACAGAATGTACTATTTTACATAATACAGTGTATGAGAAAAAAGATACAAGCATGGAGAAAGTGTTTTGGGGAAAAGGAACAGTAACTCATGGACTTCACTGTTATAAAGTCTTTCTTCTTTTCTTCCCTCCTTCCTTCCTTCCTTCCTTTCTTCCTCTCTCTCTCTCTCTCTCTCTCTCTCTCTCTCTCTCTCTCTCTCTCTCTCTCTCTCTCTCTCTCTCTCTCTCTCTCTCTCTGTCTCATACTCATACAGAGAGAGAGACAGAGAGACAGAGAGACAGAGAGAGAAGAGAGATACAATAAGCAGATGAAGACAGAGAACGGGAATAGATGATTTAAGGGAAAGAACAGTATCAGGGAATAGTCAGTAACAAACATCTTTCAGCTTTGGAGGAGAGATCCTGAAATAGATTTTAAGCATAAAAATGCAAGGGTTAACATGAGTGACCGGAGTATGAGCAAGGGGAAGAGCCTCCATCCAATGAGCACCTATCATTCAACTAATAGAACTCTTATAATCTTTTAGAAAAGAGATTTAATGAGAAGATAAAAACAGACACATCTCCCCTATCATGATGGCACTCTCATTTTGCACAAAAAAAAAATGTTTTTAGGGAGAGTTATCTAAAGCTTAAAGTACAATGAGAAAGAGGCACATGTGTAGAGAACACATGAAATAAAAGGGTATCTCAAAACTCTTGGACCTGGGAGTCTTTTTCTTCTTTTGTGTACTTCTTATGGAGCTCCTCTTAAGTATGGCTCCCTGAAGAGCTCTGAGAATTAATGGATCTCTGATGGATCTCCCAGTTTCTTGAGTACTTCCCTTTCTACTCATTCACTAAAAATCAAAAAAGAATTTTTAAAAATACTGACATGTGCTTGGGGCACAGGTCATAAAAGTTTATCTTTGTTCATTGTTAGGAAGGAAAAAAACTAAAATAGTTGCCAGGTGGATAGATCATTCTCAGCAACTCATGAGTCCTAGCTCCTTATCCAATCAGAAAATTCCTTTTCACCACATAATACCAGCCACTCAGTCATTCTTGGCCCAAAATAGGCTTATCAATTCTTCGTGTTTTAGAAATCATCAGGGCCAATATTCACATGCTATGAATAATCTACAAGGAAGGATAAATTTGAGCATTCTCTAAAGAGTTGGACCTTATGGGTCAGTCCATAACACATGTATGTACAAAATAAGTACTAGGCAATTAGTTGGGGAAAGGCAAGAAATGGATAGATCAAGAAAATGATCTAGAAAAAAATCTATTGCTGATGTTAGTGCCTGAGCTGACCTTTGAAGATGTTTAATTGAGAAGGTAATATGTTCCAGACATACTGGACAGTTTGATCAAAACCTTGAAGAGTAACAAAAGAAGTATTATATGTATGCAAGAAAATCTATTTTGCTATACCTTAGAGTGAATGAAGAGGAATAATGTATATAAGTCTGGAAAGGTAGGTTGAGGCAAGGTTATGAAAGAAATATAACAATAATTTAGATTTTATACTTCATGTACTAAGGATTCGTTGAAGTTTATTGAATGGAATGACATGGTCAAACTTAAATTTTAGGAAAATAGTTTTGTAAGCTGTATAATGGAAGAACTGAACAGGGGAGAATATAGAAGCAAAGAGACCAATTCAGAGACTGTTACAGATGAAAGGTGAAATGGTCTTGAACTAAAGTGGTATCTGTGGGAGAAGGAAGAAGAAAACTGATGTAAGAAATTCTGTGGAAGTAGAATCAACAAAATTTGTCATTTAATTGACTATAATGAGGTAAAGGAGAGTGGAGAGTAAAGGATGACTCAAAGGCTGGAAACCTAGGTGACCAGAAGAGATTCTAGGCTTTTCCATTATACTATCTGCCATCCAAAATCCAAATGAATCAACTTACATGTGATTTCTAAGGCTCACAAAGCACATACACCCTGGGGGATTTTGATGTTCCTGATGCAGAAAAAGTTAGTGTGGATTAAGTACAGAGAAACACTCAATAAAATCTTTACATTGTGATAATCATGTTACTGACACACTGGTGAAAATAGTAGTGTACTGAAATTAAATTATAAAGAGATTTTATGGCTTAAAACTGAAGTTTTGAAAAGGGAAGGTTATTGAATAAGCATAAAGAATGGAAATTTTTAGACAAATGTATTTGGCACAGAAATTGTTGCGTGTGTGTATGTGTGTATGTGTGTGTGTGTGTGTGTGCATGTGTGCCATGCTTCTATGTTATTGGGAAGTAGAAGAAGTAGGTCATCTTTCATGACCAAAGAAGTCTTCACTATATTATTAAAAAAAAAAAAACTTAGTGTCTAAGTTTAATTAAAATAGAATATCAGAATCTACTTCCTACTTATAATTTTGCTGAAATCCTGAAAAAGAAAATAGTTTGCCTGAAGTCAAATTAAAAAATAGTGCCAAAGCCAGCACTAGAATCTAGATCTCCTAACTCCCAGTAAAGTCTCCTGTAACATACTTTTACTTTCCAAAGAGAAATTTGCTCATCTGAAGTCTGAGTAGTTTCTTCAGATTCATGTTCCCACTTTCCTTCATTTTAGTGTCAAGGACAGCCTCACTTAAACATATGAACTTACTGTGATTTCAAGAGCCCGGCAAAGACCTGCTTTTCCTTCTCTCAAACATTCCCCACACCATACTTCACCTTTACATTCAAACAACCACCTACGGTCATTGCTTTTCTAAATGATAATAGAAATTTATTAGTTGATGGAAAATGTGAAACTCATTGGATAGGAGCTCTTCTCCTCACTCATACTGCAATTACTCACATTTATCCTTTCATTTTCCCCCTTAAATGCTATTTCATGATCTTCCCTCCAAAGCTGAGATTTGTATTTTCCCTCTGAAATCATCACTTCCCTCTCTCTGTTCCCACCTGTTTGACTATTAATGTATTTCCTTACCTAACTCTGTGTATATCTACGAGTACCAACCCTCCCTTGACTTCTTTGTGAGTCAAGTCCTCTTGATACAGCTCCTCTTCCACAGGAAAAGAAGGAGAGAAATTAGACTTCTTCAAATTTCTGATTTCCATCACAGCCACATAGACCATCTTGAGATCTATCTGCCTCCATATACTCAGCCTATCCACAACTCCCCTTTAACGTTCCCCCTCTTACTCTCAGTTTGGTAATCAATCAATACCATAGTATTGATGTAAAAACAAGTACCATGGCTCCCAAAAAAAGACTTGGCAATTGGTTATATTAAATATAACTCACCATACTTGTGAAACCTCAGACCAAACTTTCCTTCTTAGGCCAACATTTCCTTATTAGTGTATTTGTATTTTATCCTCAAATTAGCATAGTGCCTAGAACATAGAAAACAATTAAGAAATGTTTTGGGTTTTTGTATTGTTTCATTCATTCATTCATCCATCCATTCATTCATTCATCTATTACCTAAGGACGGGAATTATACAATCAGAGTTTTTTTTCTGGTTATATTGATAAAAGTCTTAGGAAAAGAACTTTAGTACTTATTACTTATGCAACCATGGGCAGTTTTTCAATCCCTTTGTATCTTAGTTTTCACCTCTGTAAAAAATAGAGACTATAATACATGAATTACTTAACACAAAAGGTTGAGAAGAGCTTTGTAAACTTTAAAGCACAGAGGAATATAAATTATTATCTCTTTGATTTAAAGCTTTGATCCCTGTTAAAATATTTACAGTCACTGCAAAGATTTTACTATCAAATGTTATAAATAATTTAGATATAATGGGGGAGGGTGGTCACTGAGAGTCCAGTCTTTGCAATGTATACAACATGTTCTTCTTGTCAATCGATGCGGTGGCTTTGTGAACCTGCCTCCTGAAATGCATGATGAAAAGGGCCCTTTGTCTTCCTCACTCAGAGTATGCATGGGTATCCTTCGACTGTTTCCTGTTGGATTACTTCATGGCGACCCCAAAACTCTTTAACTGGTTTTTAAGCAAGAACTATATAAGCATATAAAATGTTCTAATAGATGTATTTTCTCTTACATGGCTTTTTTTATGAAGAGGAAGATTTCAGGTGGGGGGAGAATTACCTTTCCACTGAACTACCATGTGACTGTGAACGCATGGCACCACTGTTTCTTTTATCAACTTTTGTTTATTCTTTCTTCCTTTTAGTGAATGAGTGTCAAAGACTTCAAAGGTTTCAAAGGTTGAAAAGTTGGGATAATCATTAAAGTCTCCCTCAGAAACAGGAGTAGTAGCTAATTTGATGAGGGGTCAGAGTTGCTGAGCAACCTGTTTGACCCAGGATATCAGCAGATCAAACAGACAAACCAGAGAGCATGTCCTGCAAATAAGAGAGCAACTGAAAGTCAGCTATGCCATACCAACAAGTGAAATTGAGTGGGGGAGGAATTTCTTTGACCAGCCACTTTAAATCCAAATCTGTTCTACCCAGGGACCAACTGAAAGTACAAAGAGGAGTGTGTCATTCCTGGTTTGGGAAGATGTCATATTTTGATCCTTGTTATAAATAGTAAATATACTTTTGTGAAAGTTAATTGATGTGATCTGATTAATGGCTACTTGGGAGATACTAACTACTCCATCGATATTAAAGGGAACACTGAATGGGGGATCATGAGTAATGAGAAAATCCCAGCCCCTTAGTATTACTCTTAGAACTACACTAGATAACCTCTGAGCTCCTTTCTAGCTATCAACCCACTTACATGTTTCAGAGGACAGGGGCCCCCAGCACAAAGGATCATATAGAAAGGATCATGTGGAAATGCTTGTCTAAAATAGATTCAGTTTTCTCATTCAAAAAAAAATTAGAAAAATGGAAGAAGAATCTGACTTTGGTTGTCTAAAGGGGCTTTCTGTCACAAAAGAATTTCCATGAATGGTATTTATAAATTAATCTGATGCATATTGCTGTGTTCACAATAAATGAATATAAACAACAAAAATTCATGTAAATATATAATTATATTATGCATGTTATATAAATGTCAGAGAAAAAGATGAGAGCATAGAAGCAAACCAGGACCAGAGATAATCATGAATAAATAACTTGTTATGCTTAGCTGTGCCTTGAACCACAAGGTTTATATTATGGAAATGATTTGCATCCCCCTTCTCTCCTTGGCTTTGTTATGTTTTGTTTTACCCACTGCACAAGCATACCTGCAGCTAAAAAAGTAGAATTCCAGTCAAACTTTTTGGAATACAAGTATATCCCCATGTACTGTCATCATTTTGCAACTTTAAAACATTTTGGTGTTAAAACATTTTAACCAATCCATATTCTAATTATCTTCCTTGATAGGAAAAGGTCTTCTCAGGGACAGAATATCAGTGGATCTTGGATGTATTCCTTCATCTTGCTGACAAATATTTTCACATTCCTCCCCCCAGGGTTCAAAAGGCCCCATTTTCTTACTGGCAGAGAGAAAAGCCAGAAAAAGGCTCAGAACCTTAGGGATACAAGAATCACAACTCTGGTAGATCCCTGACAAAGGATGGTAGCCAGGAATGCAGATCAAATGTCACATGAGAGGGAATCTCCTGGGAGTCCCAACTACTGCATCTGGTCTGCTTGTCTGTCCCACAGACTTCACCAGGCCCCGACTTCCCTATATCCTCATGAATTGCATTGTCATGCACAGAAAATCATGGCTAATCTCTCCAAACAATACACCAGCAATTTCTTGAACCCATTTCCCTTCAGATTGTTGACTATGGCAGTCCCCCTAATTTAAGTGCAGAGATAATCATGTAGTCTCTGGTCAGTATGTTCAATAGCTGTAGTCTGGTGGGGGCCTCCAAGACCAGTTTTCTATAAAGTATATGTATACTAGATGTATTCTCTTCTGCTTCCATACCCCCTGGGTTTAGTTCCCTTTGTTGTTTCTTGCCGTTGTTGTTGTTCAGTTATTTTCATTCATGTCTTAGTCTTCATAACCCTTTTTGGGTTTTGGGTTTTTTTGGGGGAAAAGATACTAGAATGGTTTGCTAATTCCCTCTCTAGCTTATTTTACAGATGAGGAAACTGAGGCAAACAGGGTTAAATGACTTGCTCAGAGTCACATAGCAAGTGTCTTAGGCCAGATTTGAACTCAGGAAGACCTGGCATTCTTATCTGCTGCATCACCTATCTACCCTAAATGTTTTTGCTGAGTTGTTTCAGCCATGTCCAACTCTTCATGACCCCATTTGGGTCTTGGCACAAATATTAGAGTAGTTTACCATTTCCTTTTCCAGCACATTTTAAAGATAAGAAAACTGAGGCAAACAGGGTTAAGTGACTTGCTCAGGATCATACAGCTAATAAGTGTCTGAGGAAGGATTTGAGTTCAGGTCTCCCTTACAAGAGTAAGAGTAAGGGTCTGGCACTCTATCCATTGAGCGACCCCTTATTCCCCCAAATTGACATTATTTCCCTTCTCCTCTATTTTTCCTATTGTACTCCCCCTATAATCTTATTTCATCTAACAATATTTTTCATGGAACCAGTTGAGAATCAATCACTTAATCAATCAACAACAATTTATTAAGCAACTACTCTGTGTACTGTGCTAGGCCCTACTGGTACAAATATAAAAATGAGCAAGTCCCTATTCTCAGAGATATTTTAACATGAAAGACCTGTTCACGTATATGTATGTACAAAACAAATTCAAGTTCACTTTTATGAGGAAGGTACTGGGAATCCAGAAAATCCTCATAGGAAGTAGTGCTTGGACTGAGTTTTAACAGATATTGGGGATTCCAAGAGGAGGAGGTGAGGAGGAATGGAGAAGAAGTAAGGAATGTTATATGTAAGGGCTTATATAAAAGAATAGCAAGTCTTTTATAGAATCTTGAATGTGTCCAATTATCATATACTTAAGAGTTTGACTAGCAAATCTCAAAGGGAGGCATCTGCATATTTATAAGGTCTTATGAACATTGTCATGGAAATTGTCCAAATTTTGTGATATTTCATTTACAGCCATAAAAATATAGGTAATCCCATAACTTGTGGGTAAAATAAGTTCTAAAATCCTATTGTAAATCAGTTGTACAGGATTCAGATAATATGTTTTCTGGAAAAATTATGTGGCAAATAATAGTTACATTCCTAACCTCAATTACAAATCTTATTTAACTCATAATATACTGAACTCTTTAGTCAAAATAAAGCTATAATTCCTAAATTCAGATGATGCAAAGGGAAATGGAAAGATATATGTGGCTAGAAACAGGCTGTTGCATATTGTCAATAATGACTCATGTAAAAGAAGGGGCATGAAAACATCATCAATAATATGTATGAATGGAAAGGGAAGTGAACTAGTTATATATTGAGAATTCATACTTTCAGTCCAAGTGTTGGACTAGTTATCAGAAAAATGAGTGGATTCTTCCTGGAGGATTTATGGAAGAGCACTGATGAAAATAACATATAGTAAGAAACAGAACTATAATTGGTAATAGTAGAAGGAATGGTCAACTGATCAATCACTCACTTAATCGAGAGGCACAAGTTCTGATTAAGCAGCTACTCCATGTACTATTCTAGTCACTGGGGGTATGAAGATAAAAATGAAAGCTTCCTTGTTGCCAAGGATATTCTATCATGGGAGATATGTATATGAGTATGTATGTATACAACAAGGTAAAGGTCATTATTGTGAGGAAGTCACTACCAGCTATGAATGGGGGGAGGGAGTATGGGCAGGAAATCTAGAAAGTCATCATAGGAAAGAGTAATTGAGCCGAATTTTGGCAAAAATTACTGATGGATCTTTAGTACAATACTGAATTCTAGGTCTTGGAAGCAGGGCAGTATGTGAAATAGGAGGGAAGAGGAAAAGAAACAGAAGGACATCTGGCAAAGAGGGGAGAGAGAGAAATCAGGCACGTTTACAATCTAGCTCCAAGGTCCTTTTTCTCCCTTCTATATTCTAGAAAGACTGATTACTCACTAACTCTCCAAAACATGCCATAATTTCTACCTCTGGAAAGCATATCCTTGATGAGTAAGTATATCATTAAATCTAAGAGATGAGCACTTGTTTGCTCATTCTTATTCTAGGAGTGTGCCTTTCCCTCCATATTCACTTATTAGCATTGTACCCAATTTGTAAGGCCCATCACAAATGCCATTTCCTTCATGAAGGTTTTCTTGAGCCCTTCAACTAGAAATTGTCTCTTCCTCATGCACTTATGAATTTAAAATTTTAATTTGTTGTATGCTTATCTTTATATTGCTTTATCACTCCCTGCTAGAGTATAATCTTCTAAAAGTATGGAAATAGAGCTTGTCTATAAGGAGAGCAGTGATTTAGGTAAAGAATGCAGGACAAACTTCATCAGATATGCCCTAACTTTTCCAATCTTGTTAAATGAAGTTCCAGAGTAAGAGGCACAACCCTTGGGCTACTGATTATCCCTTTCCATGGTGGAAGTTGATAGGCATTTGTTGATTCCAAATGTAATGTATCAAGTAGACTGACAGGAATTGAGGGGGAAGCAAAGTGACAATGCCACATTGGAGGGAAATAACCTGGGAGCCCCAACTGGACTTCCAATCCACCCTGCCATTCAAAACAGATTTGACTTGTGGGACTCTTGCTGCTCTTGTTGAATCTGAATCATAAAAGAGTTGAATAGTGCTGAGGTTAAGAAGCATGATTCAGTCAACAAAGATTGTAAACCCTCTCTGTGTGCCAGGAACTGTGCTAAGTGCTGGGGAATACAAAGAAAAACCTGAGTGTTACTGCCTACAAAAAACTCATATTCTAATGAGTGAGGTAACATATACATATGTATGTGTGCACACACATATATATATGTATATATCCAGAAAAGATACAAGATAACTGTATGGGACCAGAAAAGACCTGTTGCAGAAAGCATCACTTAAGTTGAGTCTTAAAGTAATCCAGATGCTGAGAAGCAGAGATGAGGAAGTTTTTCAAAGAGGACAAATGACTTCACAGGATGATGTCTTGACTTGTGTGAATTGGATTTAAGTGAGGCAGAGTTGCACAAAGTCATCAGTCTCACTTCTTTCCAGTTATTAAAATTCAGGGGCAAGACAAAACTCAGAACTTAGGACAATGGCTTAAGATGCAGTGGATGACCTTGGTGTCCTTGATGTCTAACCAAGCTCTAAATGTTCCACAGTACCTAGTTTAACCTCCTTCATGGCCACTGGAACAAATTATTCCCATCTGTCCATACTACCAGGTGAAATCTTCACATGCTTGGTGTAGAAATGCTCCTAACTCATCAACAAGTTTAAGGTCCATCATTTACCCTCAAGCTGGTTTAGCCCCTCTGTCAAGACAGTTTTACTGGGGTATGACTACTGCGCCCGCTAAAGCTTCTCAGAAACAGAGGTAAAAAATGGGTGAAAAGTGGGGACCAAAAGTGGATGAGCAGCCCTAAATGTGGCTCAGCAAGGTTTCTCAGCAGAGGTCTAGTGCTCCCTGAGCACCTCATATACCCCAATAGACATATGAGGAATCAGTCTACCTACCTACCTATCTATCTATCTATCTATCTATCTATCTATCTATCTATCTATCTATCTATCTATCTATCTATCTATCCATCCATCCATCCATCCATCCATCCATCCATCCATCCATCCATCTATCTATCTATCTATCTATCTATCTATCTATCTATCTATCTATCTATCTATCTATCTACCTGTCTGTCTGTCTGTCTGTCTGTCTGTCTGTCTGTCTACCTGCTTGTCTGTGTCTGTCTGTCTGTCTATCCTTCACTCTGTGTATTGTTGCATTAGATTAGAGATTTAACTCATGGGAACTGAGACTGAGGAGCTGAGTGTGTTCAAAGGAGGGGATAATTAATCAACTAATTAATCAATTAAAATGTAGTAAGTGCCTTCTGTGCGCCAAGTATCATGCTAGGAATAAAAGGACAAAAATGAAATAGCCTTTGTCCTCAAGGAGGTAGGTAAAGAGTTTGAATCTGTATATCGATATCTATATCTATCCATCTGCCTGTCTATCTAGCTATCTAAATATCGATGTATTTTTCTGGAGAGTACAATCAGTAAACATTTATCAGTACACCCTTGTATTACTTTATAAGCATTACTTGAGCTCAGCACATGTGCAATTGAAGGCTCAAGGAATGCAGTCTTCATCAAACTGGAGACCTGGAAACTGTATGCTAAATAATAATAATAATAATATTACTGACATTCATAGACTTCTTTAGGGTTTGCAAAGTGCTTTATAACCATTATGGCATTTGAGCCTCACAAGATCCCTGCTTGAGATTCTGATGGACTGTGATTATCACAAGAATTTGGAGAGAGAAAGAGAAGCACCATGACCAGGAGCCCTCCTTCTCTGAGCCTGGGGAGTCAAAGGTCCAGAAAAGGCTTCTGAAGTGGGACCCAAAAGGAAGTCCTTGTACACATGACTGTGAATAAGTATTCATCTTTATCTTTGGAGCTAATGGTCATCCAGTAAAGAGTTTCTATTTCATTTATTTCCTCTAAATAAAATGTTATCATAACTACTATTTATATAGTACTTTTAGGTTTGCAAAGTGTTGTATGTGTAATATTGTGTATTATGTAAACAAGAGATCCAACCTGAATGTCCTGTGGTTAGGGGGCACCATTTATACATTAAATTCTGGATTGGGATTATGAGCTAGGAGAGTGAGAAAATGTTCTGAAGTATTCTTTGCATCTTTCTCTCATGAGAGAAAGTGGAGTGGTGTAATAGAAAGAACACTGGGTCAGAGAATATAACAAGTCATAACTAGAGATATAACTCATGGAAGTTAAGACTAAGGAATTGAGAGAGTATATTCAAAGGAGGGGGGAAATGAATCAGTTAATTTATCAATTAAAATGTATTAAGCGCCTTCTGTGTGCCGAGCATCGTGCTACGAATAAAGGACAAAAGCGAAATAGTCTTTGTCCTCAAGAAGGTAGGTAAAGAGTTTGAATCAGGTATTAAACTTATTGGGCAGGAGAGAGAGTAATCTTGGGGTCCATAGATAAGAGCACGAGGGATCTATAGGGGACAGCAGCAGGAACATGAATTTTGCCAGCTCTTTCTTTTGACCCTGTATCTACTCTGGCATAGACTCTTGGAGTCACAAAACCCCCGAGCTAAAAGAGAACTTTAAAATAACCAATCAACCTTTGGTGCCCTAGGTGTTCGAGAAGAGACAAATCAGACATTTATCTCCTGGATTATAGAATCTAGCAAAATTCTATGTTGAATTTTCATTTTAAAGACATTTCAGATTTGTTTCATACTAAATTTCATACTATGAAGGTTGATGTTTTAGAAATGTAGGGTCAGGGGATTTTAGACCTAGACAGAAATTTAAAGATCATCATAATTTTACAGATGAGTAAAACCTAGACCCAAACAACTGAATCAAGATCACACAAGTTCCCCTCTACCCTAAATTTTTTCTTTGACCTTATCAGGCTCCAACCTCACAGGGTCTAGAGACCACATATGTTGGCTTAACCTTTTTAATTCAGAACATTTTTATCCTAAAAATTATAAGACTAATTAATTATCATTCAAAGTTGAAAGTTCAGGCCAATGACAAATATAGATAGATGATAGATAGATAGACAGACAGACAGACAGAGATATGCATGTATATGTGTATGTATTGGTCACTTTAGCCTATGCTACATTTGTGCCCAGGGTCAGTCAAAGAAAAGGACAGCCCATTAATCTTTGTCCTCCTGGCATAGCAAGACCACTCAGTAATCTATAACAAGTCACAAAAATGAAACTTTAAATGTGAAAATGCCAAATATCTAATTCACCCCCAATTAAAAAATAATCTTTTTCAACTGTCAATGCCAACTGCCCAGAATCAATAGCAAGAAAGATGATGAGTGACACATCCTAGTGATCTAGCTTGACAGAAAATAGATTGCTCTTATCACAGCTATAGGAAGAAGGAAAACTGGACTTTCTTCACATTTAACCATATGATGAAAGGATAGAATCTGATAACCTAAGTCATTCTGCATTTTAATTGATGAACAAATCATATTGTAAGCCTAGGGACTTAGACATTTTCCAGTTAAATTATGATGAATCTTTTAAAAAACAAAATAAACAACATTGATCCTATGACATCAAGTGAATATTATACATGGTGAAGAGTAGGACTTTTTAAAAATAATTCTCAATACAAAATACCATAATATCATCATAAATTTAGAGCTACAAAGGACCTTGAAGATCCTTGAGTCTAACCTCCTCAACTTAAAAATAAAAGAAATAAAAAGCTTAAGTCCAGAGAATAAAGTAAGTTGCCCAGAGTCACACTGACTTTAAGACTAGCTAGGGCAGCTGAGTGGCACAGTGGATAGAGTCTCAGGCTTAGAGTCAGGGAAACCTAAGTTTAAACCTGGCCTCAAATATTTGCTACTTGTGCAAGTCACTGAACTTCTCTTTGCCTCAGTTTCCTAATAGCACCTTTCTTCCAGGGTTGTTGTGAAGATCAAATGAGAAAATAATTGTAAAGCACTTAACCCAATGCCTGGAACATAGTAAGTGCTATATAAATATTAGCTAGTAGTAGTAGTAAGTGCCTAAGGCAGGATTTTAACTCAGATCTTCCTTAGCATAAATCCAGTGCCCTGTCTACTATACCTCTCTGCCTGATCATGAAGATGATGATGATGGCAATGATGAGGATGATTAACATGAAGGAGAAGCAGAGAAAAGAGCAACAGCATAAGAAAGAAAAGGAGGAGAAACCTCCTGTCTGTCTATATATATATATATATATGTGGATAGATAGATAGATAGATAGATAGATAGATAGATAGATAGATAGATAGATAGATAGATAGATAGATAGATATATTACATTTTCAAAGAAGATCAATGGGAAACATTGGACATGGTGAACACCAAATAATTTTTTTTTTTAAATGGAAAGAATTACATAGAAAAGAAACATCTGTTTAGCAATATGGGAGTCACTTCTGAATAAACTGACTGTGTAGTCAGACTTGTTAGAGCAAAGGTCAAAGTCAATAGCAAATGAGGAAAGACTAAATATGAAAATATATGGCTTGTAACTGAGGCTGCATTAAACTGACCCATTTAAACATATGTTTGAATCCCCTTTTCTTACACATAACAATTGGTGAAAGAACAAGCATTGATACAAAGCACTACTATATTATTATTATGTTCAAAGTAAATTTAACCTTTGTATATTAATTGCCTCTATGAGAGAATCACCAAAATGTAAAACTGCCTTAGACAGCAAACACTAGCCAGCGTAAAGGTATGGTAGCCAAGGGAAACATCGGTTTAGAATACAAAATCATTTGTAAAATTTTAGAGGAAGAGAGTGAAAGATTATGATTCTTCCTCGTGGAAGAATTAAAAAGTCAAAAGAAAAACAAATTTACACAGAGCTTGGTGAGCAACCAGTTAAATAAAAGCATTTAGGGATGAAAATTGGAGTAAAACAAAGAGACGAAAAACGGAAAATGTCTCCTTTTAGCAAAGAGAAAACTCCAGCTCAAGTAACTGAAGTCCTGCATCACTAATACAGGAGATCCCCAAAGTTTTAGCACAGTTTCAACCTAGTGAAACTTTTAGTAAAGCTAGTAAAAGTTTTATAAATTAAAAGCTTGGGCTATCCTGTATTAATGATACAAGACTTTGGTTACCTGAACATCTGCAGGAAGAAAGGCATAATATAAAGCTTAATAGTTTAAATCTGCACCAAAAACTTGGGACATACTATATCATACCTTTATCCCAAGCTTGTGATTAGTTTCCTGAACTCCTCTTTCATCTTTCTGACCACTGTTATCTATCATATACTCTAAAGGAAATATTTTTCTGGTTTTGTCTCTTGTCTTTCTTCACTCAAAACTTGGGCATCATGCTTCTTCCTTATGGTTTCTAGAAATATATGAATGAGTCAACTGTCAAATTGATCTTACAAAAATACAGGTCTGAGTATGTCTTCCCACTGAATTCAATAAACTCTAATGATTCCTTATTACTGCCCATATCAAGTGAAATATCTTCTGCTGAGTATCCAAGGTCTTTTATAACTTGTCCTCTTCCTACCTATCCAATCTTCTTATAACTTACTCATTCCGCAGATGCCACATACTCAGCAATCTAGTGATATAGGCTTCCTTTCTATTTGTTGCATCAGATATTCCTCTCCAGACTCCATGCATTTTCATTGACTATTCTTCTATGCCTGGAATTTACTCCCTCCTCATTTCCATCTCCTGGCTTCCTTGGTTTCATTCAAGTCCCAGATAAAATCCCAATTTCTACAAAAAGCCTTTTTTCTCAATTCTCCCTAAATCTATTGCCTTCCCTATGCTAAGTATTTCAATTTTATCTTCTATATAGATTATTTGTACATAATTGTTTGCATGCTGCCTCCTCCATTAAGCTGTGAGCTCCTTGAAAGGATGGACTCTTTTCTTTTTTTTGGCCTTTCTTTGTATCCCAGTGTGTGCATGTAGGACCTTAATAAATGCCTTTTGACTTAACTTGCTTCTTTATTCTGGTTCCGAAATTTTCTCAAATGATTCTGTCTTCTTAAAAAAAAAAAAAAAAAAGATTCCTTCTCTTTACCTACCCTATCCTTTGTTTTTATTTTTATAAGGCATACTCCTTCAGATCAAATTTGCCTCCTGATGCTTTTGACTCTAATTCCACTAACTTTTCAGCCATATTTTTGTCTTTGTATATAATGATGTAAAAGCATAATTTTTATTGCTCTTTTACTTCTCGAATTTTGTCTAATTTCTGGGTATGTCTAATGATACCCTTCCTATATTGTAGGTGTTTTCTACATTCTCCCTCCCCCATTTTTAGTTCAATTTAAATCCCATTTGCATAGATTTATGAGACTTTAGCCAGATGTATTCTTTTTTAAAAAAAAATAAACTTTTAGTTATGTCTTCTGCTTTTTATATCATCATAGTCATCTAAAGTATTCCTTCTTCTGCCCCTCACAGAGAGCTCCTCCTTATAACAAATAGCATTTTGAGAGAGGAAGAAAATCAGCATGCCTGACAGATATATTGAAAAAAAATCCAAAAACATGTTCAATGTATAATACTTGCAGACTTCCTACCTCCAGGAAGAAGTGGATTGTGGGAGTGTCCTTTCATATATTTTCATTTGTATCCAGCTTTATCTTTATAATTCTATTACATTCCCTTTGATTTTTTTTTTGTTATTGTAAATAGTATTATCTTGGATCTGTTTACTTTGCATCAACTTACGCTTCTCTCTATTAACTACACACATAATTTCTTACATCACAGTAGTATTCCATTACATTAACGTACTACATTTTGTTTAGCCATTCCCTAACTGACGGGCATCTATTTTGTTTCCAGCTCTTAGCTATCACAAAAGGTGCTGCTATAAATATTTTGGTGTATGGAGGGACTTTCTTCTTATCAATGACTTCCTTGGAGGATAAATCCAATAATGGAGTCTCTAGTTCAAAGAATATAGGCATTTTAGTCATTGTATTTGCATAATTCCAAATTGCTGTCCAAAATGGTTGTGCTATTTCATAGCTCCATTAACAATGTATAAGTGTGCCTATCATTCTTCAGTCCTTCCAACCATTCCTTTTTATTCTTTTTTTCTTCTTTCTTTCCTTTTGCCAATTTGAAGAATGTGAAATAAAACCCCAGGATTGTTTTCATTTCTGTATCTCTTATTACTAGTGTTTTGGAGTATTTTTCCATATAGCTCAGAATGCTTTGTAATTCTTCTCTTGAGAATGATTTGTTCATAGCCTTTGTCCACTTATCTAGTAAGGAGTTGTTGTTAATGTTGCATATATTTATCAATTGTTGCTATATCTTGTATACCAGATACTTATCAGAGAAATTTGATGAGATTTTCCCCCATTAGACTGCTTTCCTTCTTATCCTAAATTCTATTTTAAATTCTGTCTATGTAGAAACTTTTCAGTTTCATATGATAATCAAAGCTATTTATTTTATCTTTTCTAATTGACTCAATCTTATTTGGTTAAGAATACATCCCCAATTTATAGCTGTTTTCATACTATGTTCTTTAACACTAAAATCATGTATCCACTTAGAATGTGCTATGAGATATGGTAGAAGGTGGTGGTCTAAACTAAATTTCTACTAAAGTGCTTTCCAGTTCTCCCAGGGTTTTTTTTTTTATCAAATAAGTTTTTCCCCCTTAGGTAAAGGATGTTTTCCACTTCATCAAACATTGGACTATTATGTCCTTTTGCTTCTGATTCTCCCTTGTCCAATCTGTTTCATTGATCTCTCTGTTTTTTGACCAATAACAGAAACTTTTAGTGACTATTATTTTACAATATACTTGGAATTCTAGAAGTTCTATTTTCTCTTTATTGCTACTTTTTGTCATCATTTCTCTGAATATTCTAGATTTTTTGAAATTAATTTTATTATTTTATCAAGTTCTATAATGCACACCCTTGGAAATTTGATTGGTATAGCATTAAAAGTGTAAATTAATGTTGGCATTATTATCATTTTTATAGTATTGGCACAGTCTAGCCACATAACCTTGATAACCTCCCCCCAAAAAAATTCTTAACCATAAAAAGTTTATATGGTGACATGGAAGCTTAGGACATAAACACAGAAAAGATAAAGACATGAACATATATATGAACAAAGCCTCACAGGAAAATTTAGAGGACACAAGTTGGACATAAGAGGAAAAAATGGGAAAATAAATAAGAGCAAGGTAAGAAAAGTATGGGAAAAACAGATTTAATAGCTTAGTAAAAGAGGCACAAAAGCTACTGAAGAAAACAACTCCTTAGAAACAAGAATTGGCAAAATGATAAAAGAGATACAAAACATCACTGAAGAAATAACTATTTAAAAATCAAAATTGGACAAGTGGAAGCTAATAACTTCATGAGACATCAATAAAAAATAAAACAAAATCAAAAGAATTGGAAAAGTGGAAGAAAATAAGAAATAGCAAAACTGAGTATAATTCTACAGGGGAAAAATTAATATTTATTGAAATAGAGAACTTACAAGAGAATTAATGAAAAGACCAGAGCTAAATAGACAATATAACATGCAAACATAAGCCTCAAAAGAAGCCTAAAAAGGTAAACATAATTGAGAAATCATAAAGGATTTATTAAGGTTAAATTGTTTCGGCTTTATATGGGAAGATGGTATATGCAATGTCTAATCATTTGATCATCATTAGGCAGCTTGGAAGGAGTGTACTTAAACAGAGGGCATGAGTGTAAGTCTATTGGGAAGATCTGAAAAGAAAAATGGAAGAGTGAAAAAGAGGAATGCACTGAGAGAAGAGAGAAGAATGGGGGGATCATCTCACATAAAAGAGGTGCACAAGGAAGAGTTTTTAGAGTATAGGGGGAAAGAGGAAGTAAAACAAACAATGCTTGAACCTCCTTGTCATCTAAACTGTTTCAAAGAGGGAAGAATACACACACACACACACACACACACACACACACACACACACACACACACACTATTGCATATAGAAATTCATTTTGCCCAAAAGAAAAGTAGAAAGGGAAGAGGATAAGAGAAAGGGGAGGAGGGAGATAGTAAAAAGGAAGAGAGTAAGGGAGGCAGTGTTCAGAAACAAAACAGACTCTTGAGGACAGAACAGGATAAAACTTGAGAAGGATAAATAGAAGAGAATAGGATGTAGGAAACACATAGTTAACAATCATAACTGAAGGTGAATGGAATGAATTTATCAGTAAAACAGAATAGGATAACAGAATGAACTGGAAACCAGGATCCAAAAATATATTGTTCACAAGAGACACACTTGAAACAGGAAAGCACACAGAGACTTAAATAAAGGACTGGAGCAGAATCAGTTTACTTTTGAAGTAAAGAAAGGCAGAGGTTGCAATCATGATGTCAGAGAGAGTGAAAGCAAAAATAGACCTAATTAAAAGAGATAGTCAAGGAAACTACTTTTTCTAAAAGAAAAAAAATTAATATCAATGCTGAACATATATACACTAAATGTCATAATATCTAAATTATTGAAGGAACAGGTGAGTTACAGGAGGAAACAGTCAATAAAATTATATGGGGGGATTCAATTTTCCTTCTCCAATCCTAAAAATTTCAGAAAAGTTAGAGGTTTTGAACATCTGGAGAAAATTGAATGAGAATAGAAAGGAATATCCCCTTTTCTCATCTGTACATGGTACCTGCACACACACACAAAAAAAAATTCATGTATTAGAACATAAAAGCCTCACAAATAAATACAGAAAGGCAGAAATAGTAAATGCACCCTTTTCAGACCATAACAAAATAAAAATTACATTCAATAAAAGACCTTAGAAGAATAGAGTAAAATTCAATTGGAAACTAAATAAGTTTATACTAATGAATGAGTGGATCAAAGAACAAATTATAGAAACAACCAACAATTTTGTTAAAAAGAATAACTAAAATAAGATGAAATATCAAAACTTTTGCAATGCAGCCAAAGCAATACTTAGGGGAAAATTTGTATCCAAACACATCAATAAAAGAGAAAAAGCAGATCAACAAATTGGGTATAAAACTAAAAAAAAAAAAAAAAAACTAGAAAAAATAAATTTACAATCCCCAATTAAACATCAAAATATTTTTTACTTGCTGTTTCCTCCTGAATAAATAAAATGAAAATCTTGAAAATCAAAGGAGAGATTAATAAAATTTAAAGTAAAAAAAACTAATACATAAAACAACAAACTGGTTTTATTGAGAAAAAATATAAAATCTATAAACCATTGGCTGATTTAATTTTTTAAAAAAAGGAAAGAAGAAAACCAAATTACCAGTATGAAAATTAAAGAAGTGAATCCACAGGCCAAGAAGATTAAAATAGAGCAATTATTAGTAACTTTTTTCCCCAGTTATACACCAATATAGTTGACAAGCTAAATGAATTAATATTTACAAAAACATAAACTTCCCAGGTTATCAGAAGAGGAAATAGAATATTCAAATAGCCCTATTTAGAAAAAAAGAAATTGAACAGCTACACATGAATTCCCAAAGGGAAATAAAAAACAGCAACAGATGGACTTATAAGCAAATTTTATCAAATATTTATAGGACAATTAATACCAATACTATAAAAACTGTTTGAAAAATGGGGCAGGAGGGGCAGTCTTATCAAATTCCTTCTATTTCAGAAACACATTTTTGATATCTAAATCAGTGAAAGCAAAAATAGGGGAGAAAAAGTGGTAGATCAACTTCCTTAATAAGTATTGATGGAAAAAAATTATATAAAATACTAGCAAGGAGATAATAGCAACATGTTAGAAAGATCATACCCTTGGACAAGACTGGATTTAATCCAGGAATGCAAGGCTGATTCAACATTAGGAAAACTCTCCGCCTAACTGACCATATTAATAAAAAAAGCAGTAGAAACCATGTGACTATATCAATAAATGCAGGAAAACTTCTGACCAAAAACATACCCTTTTCTATTAAAAACACTAGAAAGCATAGGAATAGATGGAGCTTTTCTTAAAGTTACCTTAATTTTACCAATTTTAGTAATCTTTTTTTTAAAAGAATGATCTTCCAGTTTTATTTATCATTTTATGTTTTCTGTTTCTATCTATTTCTCTAATTTTAAAATCTCTTCTTTTATCTTATTTTGTTTTTGTTTATTTGTCAGCTTCTAATTTTAAATGCAGCTTTCATTAATCCTCTTTTGTTAGCTTACATGTGTAAGTATATACTTTTCCTCCTGACTATTTCTCTAACTGAATCTCAGAAATTTTAGGATATTGGTTCACCACTATTATTTCCTTTTACAAAGTTATTAATTGTGTTTACGATTTGTTCTTTGGTGCATTTATTTGAGATTTCATTGTTAAGTGTCCATTAAGATCTATATCTTTTGTTCGTAGTCCCTGAAACAATTAATATTTTTATTGCATTATAGTCTCTGTAATTGCAGATTACAAAGTCTCTGCCTTTTTACATTTGTTTACATCTCTGTGCCATAGTACGTGGTAAATTTTTTTTTTTAAGTTTCATGTAGTTTGGGGAATATGTGTATTTTTTTCAGTCAAATTCAGAATATGCTATCTACATTTTGGAGAGGGAAATGGCAAATCCTTCCAGTATCTTTGTCAAGAAAACCCCATAAGGGGTCACAACGAGTTGGGCACAAATATATAGATAGCTCCAGTCCTCTAGCATTTCTCCTCATCCCAGCACCCAGGACTGTCACCCAGGAATGCAACCCAGATCCAAGGAGGGCAAAGTAATAGAATCCCGACTCATTGCCAACAAAGAGATCCCTGCAATTGTCTTCTGCTCGGCCTCTACAATCCCCACACCATCTGTGGACTGGGAGATCCAGAAGTAGTCAGCACTGCTACTGCTGCTACTAGTGTTACTGCTCCTGATGCACCTCCACTGCCCAGGGACTAGGGCCAGACCCTGACTCCTCTCTCACCCAGGTCCAACAGAATTTTCCCACTGTCCTTCTATGCTGACTTTGGCTGTTGTGAGCTAAAATGTCTGCAATGCACCACAGTGCCAGAGATTCAGCCCCCCGAGGCCTGCTCTGGCCCTATCTATGCTGGCACAGCCCATACTGGACTCTGTTCTGGTCCCATCCTGGTGATGATAGACGCTTCCTGCCAACTTTCCAGGATGTCTTGCACTGGAGATTTGTTTTACTCTGTAATTTTTTGAGTTCCGCAGCTCTAGAATTTGTTTAGTACCATTTTTACAGATATTTGGAGCGATCTAGGTGAGAGCTCAAGCAAGTACCTGCTTTTACTCCTCCATCTTGGTTCCACTGTGAGATACCATCTGGTTTGTACCATGCTTTCATCATGAAAATCCCTTTCAGTAATTTCATCTGTTTCCATAGGCTCAATAATCAATTCTATTCAGATAATAACCAAATATGTATTGCAGTTCTAATCACTTCCAAATATATCAACAACTAGCCTCTAGACACTTCAACACAGGTGTCCTATCTACATATCAAATTCAAAAAGTCCAAAAAAGAACTTTTTTCCACCCCACCAATTAAAAAAGATATTCATCTTAACATCTCTGTTTTCTTTAGGCCACTACCATCATTCCAATCACACAGCTTCACTCTTCCTTTCCTTTATCTCCACTCCAACTGCAAGTCAGTTGCCAGTCTTGTTGATTCTATCTGCATAACATCTATTCCCTTCTCTTTACTCACATGGTCACTACCCAGATTAATAATAATAGCTAACATTTATATAGCTAGGTGCCAGGCACTGTACTAAGCACTTTGCCATTGTTATTTCATCTCATCTTCACAACAATCTGCCTATAAGGAAGGTGCTATTTTTATCACCATTTTACTGATGAGGAAACTGAGGCCAAAAGTGGTTAAATGACTCGTCCTGGGTCACACAACTAGTAAGTGACTGAGGCTAGAGTTTAGCTAAGGTCCTCCTGACTCCAGGCCCAACATTCTACTCACTGAGCCAGCTAGCCGTCCTCTTTACTTGTCATTTCAATAAATTACTTGCTAACCAGTTTCTCAGTCTCTTCCCTCTCCCACAGATCCATCAAAATCTATCCACAGACTGCTATGGAGTCCATAGACCCCAGATTAAGAACACCAGTCCCAAAGCAAGCCTGTCCTGATTCTCCAAGTGCTTTCTTTGCAAATAATCATTTATCCACTTGTATGTGATTTCCCTCAGTAGCATACACCCTATTTGAGAACAGAAAATTCTTCACTTTTATCTCTGTATCCAAAAAATCTGGCATAGCTCCTGCACCTAATGATTGATGAACACATGTTTGTTGAATTAAATGAACTTAATACCTTCAACACATTTATTAAGCACCTGTTGGGTGAAAAATACTTGCAAATTGACTACATCTTTATCAGATTCTGTATGTCTGGATGGTGAAGTTGTATAGAACCTGATTTAGAATTAAAACCTCATCAGGGGAGAAGAGTTTTATAGTGATTCAATCAAGTCATACCACTGAGTGAGTTGATTATTTGAAAAATGTACTTGGTCAGGAAAATTACTTGGTTAATCAAGTCAGGTTCAAGAGTTAGAGTTCAAGAAAGTAATGTATAAGTCATGGTCTCTGCCTTCAACAATTGTGTAATTCTGTTATAAGGGCAGGAAAGCATAAATAATAATAGAAAAATATCACAAATTTATGTTATCTATTCTCAACTACCGCTACACCGAAGCAAGACAATCCTTTCACTTCTCTATAATTAATTTCCCAGCTCAGTCTTCCCAAAAACTTTCCCCTCTCCTCTATTATCCCATACCATTTCCTCCTTCCTTCCTCCTGCCCCACATCAGCTAATGACCTGGCCAAAGAAGACCTTGCCATCAGAGAAATAATGACCTAAGCTGCACTTGACTGTGTTTTGAGTGAGGGAGGGTTGTGCAGGTCACCAGCCTCATTTCTCCTCCAGAGTCATCTGAATCCAGTGACCAGATATTCATCAAGATGAGGCAACTGGGACTAAGTGACTTGACTAAGATCATGCAGCCAGTGAGTGTCAGGTGTCTGAGGTGAGATTTGAACTCAGGTCCTCCTGACTCCTGCACTGGTGCTCTATCCACTGCACCACCTAGCTGCCCCACCTGGCCTCATACATTACTGACAAAATAGAAACCATTCAAAGTAGGATCTCTCTACTTCCTTCTCTATTTATCCAAATCCCTCATTCTCTTCTCTATTTTTGGATGAAAAGGTGACCCTTCTTGCCAAAACCAACCCTTATAAGTATATCCTTGATACCATAACTTCCCATCTTCCTTAGCAATTTGTTCTCACAATCATCCTTTTTCTCTTTCTAATCTTCAATCTCTCCCTGTGTACAGATGTGTTTATTGCTGTGGTTGCCTACCAATATGCCCAAATATCCCTATCCTTAAAAACCCTCACTAGAGCATACCTTCCACTCCTGCTACCATTCTATATCTCTCCTACCTTTCAAACCTGAACTATTAGAAAAAATCTCTCTCCACTCATAGCTTCTATTTTTCCCTTCACTCAGTTCTCAATCGGTTCAGTTCAATCATGGAATTGAAACTTCTCTCTCCAGAGTTACCACTACTTTATTAATTGCCAAATCTAGTGGCAATCCTCATTTTTCTCCACCCCTCTGTAACATTTAACATTACTGACACCCTCAGATCTCTATGGGTTGTTCTCTCTTGGTTTTCCTGCCAGCTGTCTGACCAGCTATTTTAAGTTTCTTCTGTGGATTTCCTCTAAGGCTCTATCCTAGACCCTCTTCTAATACTATGTACTCTATCACTTCATTATTTCTCAAGGGTTTGACTATTATCTCTAGACAGATGAGTCCTAATTCTATGCATCCACCTTTAGATCTCTCTTTTGAATTTTAGTCCTGTACCTCCAACAGTCTATTGGATATTTAAAACTGAACACAACTAAAATCCATCATGTTTCACACTGAACAGATTGCATTTCCTCCCAAACTGATTCTTCTCCCAAATTTCTCTATAACTGTCAATGGCACCACCATCTTTCCAGTAATCCATGTTTATAACTTCACTGTTATCCTTATTCTTTATTACCTAACATGCCTGATCAATTGCCAGATGTTTTTGTTTCATCCTTCACATCATTTTTTTATCCATCCCCTTTTCTCCGTTCATGTAGTTTTTTTACATACAAGGTAGTTGAAGTTCAGAGAAGTTACATGATTTACTCATAGTTATAGAAGCGGTAATGATCAGTCAGGAGAAACTGGCTTCATATCTCTTTCTCATATGGCAGGCTACCCCTAATACAGATACATGAAAGAAATTTTGTAGTTTTTTTATGCCAAACCTAAATAAGTTTTAAGTATCAGAGAACTTAAGTTTATATCCTCATTTTGACTTTAGCATTGTGACACATATCAAGTCATTTCAACCTCTCCAAGACTGTCTTCTCATCTCTAAAATGGGAGCAATAATCATGCTAGTTACTTAGATTTCTGTGAGGAAGATTTTTTTTTTGCAAATATTTGTGTATAAATATAGATATACACACAATATATGTACATATTGCATATACATGGTACATATACATATGCATATATACAGATGTGTCAGGAGGAAGGCAAAAAAAAAAGAAGAAAGGTGAGAGGTCAAAAAGTAATTAATAACAATAATAATCATGACGCACATATACAGAAAATACATACAACCCAGGCAACTCGCACCTCTGTTCCTACTGTATCCTGATGTCCTATCTTGTCAAAACATCCTCAGACAGAAGATCAATGTCTTCTTCTCCAGGCAGGTCACTGCTCTGGGAATCCCGGACCTGCTCATTTCTACAGGTGAAGACTCTGGACCTACTTTCTGCTGGGAATGGTGCCTTCTACTCAGAAAACGACAATAATAAGGATAAGGATATGGATAGGAACTGTATTTCACTCTTATAGGGAACTCCTAGGTAATAAATAATACAATAATAAATAACTAGTAATAAACTTAGAATCAGGAGATTGAAGTAAGTGCAAATATTAGCTTGGATTCTTATTAGTTGTGGGAAATTCACTCAAGCAACTCTACCTTTTAGCTTCCATTGTCAACAATAAACTGGGAATAATACCTGCCATCCTTAACTTACAGGATTATTCTTTTTCCCACGTGCAATACCTCCTGGGTGTATTTCCCCTCTCAATTCTGAATTTGCAGATTGAGTCCTCTATGGAGATGACAACCCCAGATTCAAAGTACTCTACACAATCTACTTTTTCTAAAAATATAGCTCATGATGCTTCACCAGCCTATTCACCTTTAGCAATGAATCAGTTGAAACAATTAGCTTACAGAAAATGCATTTACTGAAATGGCATAATATGAATGGTATTACCAGAGGATTCCTTTCATAAGCCTGAGATACAATCTCCCACAAAACTCCACAGTATCACTGGGAAAAGTAAGTACCTGTATACTTAGTGGGAAGTCTCCTCTGGCTGAAGAAACAATTCCAGTCAGTAAGCCACAAAGTAGAATCTCACTCTCAGAGTATTTATACACTTTTCAGAGCCAGAGAGTATAACCTTCTGACCCAGTGCCTCATTAGAAAAAAAACAAAAGGTACTTGGTATCCTTCTACAAAACAACTCCCCTAATCAAGCTTCCTTCAATGGGTAGGTCCAACAATGGATGGGAAAGATCCTCTTTAATCACATTATTCAGAGGCATTATACTTCTTGGTATAAACAAGAACAGCAAAAACCGCTATTTTGCTTGCCCTCATACCAGGCTGACCAGTTTTTATTCCTTACCCAGTTCTACTTCTGACTTCTAGAATTCAAATCTTATATTTTTATGCCAGGTGCCTTCCTTCCCATCCGTCTCCCTCCACCCATAATTTTTTGGTTCCCTTTAGTGTGTTATCTTCCTACATTAGAATTTAAGCTCCTTGAGGGAGTGCCTTTTTGCTTATATTTGTAGTTCCTGAGTTTACCATAATGCTTGGCACAGAGTAAGTACTAATAAATGTTTGCTTCCTTCCCTCTACTACAACATGCTATTTCAAGGGTAGGGAGAGGGAGAAAGAAGAGAGAAATTCCCTCCTTCCCCCAACACACTCTGGAAGAGACACAAAGGAAAAGAAAGATTCTCTTTCAATAATTATATTCTTCTTCCATATCTATCTCTGTTATCAGCTGCCAGGGGTGATTTCCTGGACAGACACTTCTCTCTTCTCACCAGAGAGCTGTATAGTTTTTTTTAGGTCACCAGTATCATGGCTGACCAATCAAAGATCCAAAGACTAACTGACATATAATTCTATCAATGAGGTTGAAGGGTGCTGGGAACCCCAAAATACGGAGACTCTGGGTCCTACTTGAATGAATTCGACCCATGTCTTCTTAAAGCCAAAGAAAAGCAAAGTTTATTAAAGATCGGCCATACTGGGTTGACTCTTAAAGAGTGTAATACTCATATTGACAAGTGGGCCAGATAGAATCTGTAAGACCAGTCAGAGCTGGATTAAACCTGAGTGCCTTCATGGATGCGAGATGGAACTTAAATACAGAAAAAGACTGAGAGAAGTATCCAGGTATCACCAGGTAGTCTGGGATCCCTGGGATGGTCTTGATAGTTCAAACCCAGGGAGGATCCTGATGGGAGTGGCTGGTAATAGGATCAAAAGAATGCTAAATAGAAGATAGGGAGTATCTGGCCAGGGAGAAATGGAAGGGGAATCCAAGGAGCCCCCCCAAGGCCAGACTTTCCAGGGCCCTTAAGACAAAGGTGACAAAAGCCATCCAGATTCAAGGGGAAAAGGTCTTGGCTTGGGCTTGTACCCCATCACTATCATGTTTGATTGAATACCTTCTTGATCTCCCGTAAAGGAGTAAATAAATATTTATATTTCTTTATAGACTCTAAATAGACCACTCCCCTTACATTCTACAAAATCCTCACTTAGGGTGGCCATCAGTGATTGGAAAAGGCAAAATTTTATGTGGGTTCTATTCTACACTTTACAAATATATTTAAAATAGCTGGAATTTCATCATCATGAGCCGTTGTTCCATCCACCCAATTCCCAAGCCCTCCCTACCTTATCAAATTGTTTCTTTTATTGTAGTAGTTAAAAATTTAGCTATAGGATTACCATTCCTTTAATGTGGAAGTTCTCCGAACTTAGTTGTGTTGGGCCTTAGATGATAGGTCCACAGTATATCCCTAGTCCTGTATTCAAAGTTTTTATTGATTGCTAAAACCTGCCAAAGACTATTTTGCATTAACAGTTTCTGAGATTCCAAAGTTTCTCCTGCATTAGTGAAGACACAGGGTTATTCTTTGAATCATACAGGATACTTCATGTTAAAACATTTTTTAAATTCTAAAATTAAAAATAAATTTAGTAGTAGGAGTAACAGCAATAAATTAATGTAAGGATGGTAGCAAGTGATATTCTCGTTTGAGGGGTGTGTGTGCATGTGTGTATGTGTGTGTGTGTGTGCATGTAGTCTTCTTTAAAGTACATTGAGAAGAAGACAAGAGAAGACAGAAAGAGGAAATGATGGGGGGCGGGAATTGGTTATACTATAAGCAAGGTCTAAGTGAATACTTATGACTAGATTTAAGTTGAAGGCATTTCCTTTGAGTTGAAGGGTAAACCAATGTGGGTTATCTTGTATCTGGGTCTTGATTTTTACTGGGTTCATAAACGTCAAGGGAAAAGTGTTTGTCTAAGAAATCCTGGAAAAACTGAATTTTGAGAATTATGAAGGAATTATAGGGTAGGAAATGATAGAACCACAGAGAGAAAAGCACAAGTTCTGAACATGGATAACAATTTATACAAATCTAGTTTGTATGCCTTCTGGTATGCTTCATCTTATTGCAACTTGTCTTCATTAATCTCTCTATTGTACTGATGTCTTCATGATAGCATAGATTGGCAATTCATGGGCTGAGTGACAATCAGTGGATAAGACTTGTAATTGGGAATGTAACAAGTATATTTGAGTACATGAATGGATAGTCTATTTTGTAATCATTAGGCTTTAATAGGTGATATATTTAACAGCTTATACAACTGGATCAAATCATCTTTTGAGAACATCTCTAATACTGAAGTAATAAATTTTGGAGGAAGTGGACTTGAGATTTCATTGATTTAAGGAACTCCCAATTAGAAGACTCCTTTCACCAATGCAGATCAGCACCTACTATGCAACTTATATCATAGAGAGTTAACTGGAACAATGAGAAGTTAAAAATGACTTGCCCAGAGTCACATGAGCAATATGTGTCAGAGATAGGAATTGAACCCAGGTCTTCCTGCTACCAGAGTCAGTATTTTTAAGCACTGCCTCTCAGTAATAATAACAAACCACATTTATATAAAATGTTATGGTTCACAAAGCAACAACCCTATAAGGTAGAAAATGCATGTTGATGTCCTGATTTCATAGCTGAAAAACTGAGGCTTTGAAAGGTTGTTTTTTACCCAACCATTAAGTGTCTTAGGTAGGACCCCTCCCAACTGCTGCATCCACTGGGCTACACTGTTTTCCAGAATGCTTATGACTGAAAATTTCAAAAATCCTTCCACAAACAGTCATTACACTTTGCTGTTACTAAACCTTTCATGAAAAAAGGTAGATTTGACCTTCAAAGATAATTTAAATGACCTTTAAAAAAAGAGCACACTGTAAGCTACTGTAAACTAATGTGCTGCTTTCTGCTTTCCTCTGGGTTGTATAGGTAGCCCATCAAAGTCAGCAGGGAAGTTAGAGTAATGGATTTCAAAGTCAAGAATCTAATGCAAATCCAAGTATTTGCTTATACACTCTCTGAAGCCTCCATAGATTAAGTTTAGAAGTATTTTCATAGATCATATCTACATAATCTAATAGAGATGATTTCAGGAATAGAGTAGCTGTTTCCAGAGATGTCATTGGGCAAACACTGTTTTCCAATAACATGAATAAAGCTTATGTTTTTGTTTAAGTTCTTTTTAAAAAATTCATCCAATTTATAGGACAATATGGAGGAGTTATTAATAATATTTTGCCTCTATAAAAAGGTCTTTATCTTGATAGTAGTTATGGGAGGGAAATGGAAGATGCAGGAGATAAGGGAGTCCGATCTCTGTTAAACTTGTATATCATAATTGACTTTGTTAAAGGACATTTCAGTATTGGGAGATTCAGATCTAGTGTCAGCTTAATGCATCAGCTATATCAGGGTTCGCTTGTTTAAATATTTCATTTCCAAAGGAGCAGTGGGCTCATAAGTTCATCAAGACCACCTTTCTCTGACTGAAATGAATTCTCCACTTCAATCAATTACACCCATGACTTGAAATAGATGAAGTCTTTACTCCTTCTCTTAACAGTAGAACTGGTGCTGTCATATTATTTATTATCATCAAATTATGCTAGGTACTGGTAGAATTTCCATACCATAATAAGTTGTCTTTAAGGGGCATAAGCTGAAAACACCATTTGGCATTTTTTTTCAGATGTGAAAAAAGCCAATCTGCATCAGGTAGTTTTATGGAAGGTTTGGTGTATATATACACATGTGCATATTCTTTCTGTTATCTATGCGTAAATAACAAAGGAAAAGTGAATATTTGTTGATGTTCGCAATAATAGCTCATACTTAAGTAGCAGTTTTAAACTATTAACCTAACGCTTGCATAGTATTAGAAGTTTCAAAGCATTTTTCTCCCAAGAAGCTTGTAAGCTAGGTATTTTTTATTTCAGATACTTTTTTTTTCCTCATTTTACAACTGAGGAGCCTGAACATCCAAAATAGGAAATGCCTTTACAACAAACTAGTTTATTTCACAGCTGGAATTTGAATGGCAATTCCAATGTCTTTTCCACTATACATAAGTAGTGTGTTTGCTGTACTCATCCACACACACACACACACACACACACACACACACACACTCACACACACACATCATCTCCTTTCTCTAATCTATGATCTCTTTATTAGTTTATTCCCCACTATTCATAAACATGTCTCAGTCACTCCATCCTTTAAAAAAACATTCACTAGATCTCATGCCAAACAGCTATCACCCTATATTTCTCCTCCCCTTTTCAGCCAAATTATTATATAAAAATTCATCTACACTGAGTGCCTCCACTTCTTTTTTCTTATCCTCTTCTAAATCTTTCACAGCATATCTTCCCTCCTCATTTGTTCACTGAAACTGCTCTCCAAAGTTACCAGTGTTCCCTTAATTGCCAAATTGAATGACCTCTTCTCAATCCTCACTATCTTGAAATCTCCGCATCCTTGACACTGTTGAACACTTGTGCCTCCAGTGTACTCTTTCCTCTTTAGTTTTTGGTGACCTGCCTCTTTTTTAGTATTCTTATCCGAATGAAAGTGTTAGTTACTCTTCTGGTCACTTCTGAACTATTGTACTCACTTTTAAGAGTGACGATTTAGAAGGATATTAATAGAAGGGGGCTGAATGGGGACACTCAACATAGGATGTTATTTTCTTGCCAATTAGATCAAGGAACGGAGGATATTTAACCTGGAAAAGAGAAAACTTCCCAGGGACATGATAAATCTTTTCAAATATTAGAAGCATGGTTATATAGAACATATTGCCTGTTTATTTCCAGAAGATAGAACAAAGAGTAACTGGGTAAGAATTATAGGAAAACAGATTTTCACTTCATAAAAGGAAAGATATCCTAGACTAGAAAAAGCTTCTCTAGAGGTAATGAGTTCTCTGCTTCTGTAAGAGTTCAAGCAGAGACTGGAAGACTACACATCAAGGATGTCACAAGGATTCATGCTTCAAATAGATGTTGGACCTCAGAAATTCTAAGGGCCCTTTGAACTCAAAGGTTCAGACCCTGTAAACAAATACAATTCTTCTCTGGGTGTTCTGCTTCCTAACTTCTGACTACTATACTTCCTTGGTTTCCTTCAAGACCTCCGTCAAGCACCACCTCCTCCAGAAGGTCTTTACTGGTCTTAACTGCTAGTGACATCTCTTCTAAGATTATTTTCCATCTATTCTATATTTATCTTGTATGCACTGATTTATATTGGGTGTTTAAATCTTCTAGTAACAGGCAACTCATTACCTACAGAGCTGCCTTTTCTATTCCAGGACATCCTTCCTTTCATTAACTCATAATCTGCTTCCCTGTAATCTTCACACTCTTGCTCCTAATTCTGTCTTCTGGAGCCAAACAAAGAACATATTCCATATAATCATGCATCTGATATTTGAAGGAACCTATCATGTCCCTGGGAAGTTTTCTTTTCTCCGGGTTAAATAGACCATTTTTTAAAATCCAATCTGAATGAAAATAATACTCCATATTGGCCACTCCCTTTTAAATCCCATTCTATTAATGTTATTTTCCCTAAACTCTAGCTCCCAGAAATGAGCACAATAGTTCAGGAGTAACCAGATGAAAGACCAGCACTTTCATTCAGAAAATCTCATGATGGTATTTAGAACAGAAAAATTATACTCTGTGTTCTCTCAATCCCAGGAACCCACAGATCTTGACTTTCTTGAGAGGAAAGGAAGAGAGAGAGTGGTACATAACCCCTGCTGTGAGCTCTGCCCACCCAGCCGTTTGTTTTCAAGGACCTATATGATTAGTTAGCTTCACATAAATGATTGATCAGCCATCAAGGCCTTAATATCATTTTAACTTGCATTTTGTTTACTCTCTATTTGCCATCTTAAAAAAGTTTATGCAACATTCTTAGGCACTGCATATTTATCAAAGACTGGAGGTTAATGGGGATGCTCATGAAGCCACAAGAAAACTCGACTTGCCTACTAAGTAGATTGGGTAAAACTGGCATCCTGATTTTTGTCTGCATCTGCTAGATTCTATGAATAAGGGAGCTGAAAATAATGGCAAGTACTTTCATACCTTGATTCGTGAGAAAAGAGAGAAGAAAGAGGAGAAATGGAAGGTGTGTGTATATGTGTGTGTGTATGTGTGTGTTATGTGTATAAAAGAGAGACAGAGAGAGATCATCTCAGAGGAGCCAGAAGTTCTTATCATTTGCAGTCCTTTATATTGCTTTATGTTTATATCCAGGTAATTATTTCACATGGAAAAATGATAAATTCCACCCACTCATTCTTCAAAGTCCAGTTCAAGCAATATCTCCTCCATAAGGACTTCCCTAACTACTCAAGCTCATCCTAATTGTTCTATTTTCTGAATTTCGTTTGACAACCATCCCAGCACAATTGTAGCATGCCATAATGGCTAACTGACTTGGAGTCAGCAAGATTTGAATTTAAGTCTCACTGTTGACTGACTGTGGCAATGGACAAGAGACTTAACCTTTCTGAGTCTCTGTTTCCTCATCATAAAATGAGGATAAGGATATCCATATTA